>NC_136501.1:44118107-44218107 GCF_053919585.1 Euprymna scolopes
TAAAAGAGATTCCAGTTTATTGGCTTAGTAGATAGATTCTATTTATCTCCACCGGGGTATCATCGTTGTACTGACCTGAATACACCTCGCGTGAGAAAAGATCCTCAGAAGCATTGCCATTACATTTCAGGTGTTGTATGGTACAATTATAGCAAGCCATACTTAGAGCCCACGTCTGTATTTTTCTTATTTTGTATCAGTCAGGCTAACAAGTATTCTAGGGGTCCATGATCTGTATAGTTGGCGAACGTTGCACTATGCAAGTAGTGGTTTAATTTATTAAAGGTATAATGTATCGCATGTGCTTATTTTTTTATCGTTGACCATATGCCCCGGGGTGTTCCTCAGTTTGTGAGATACAAAATAGATCGTTTTTTCTACATCTTTTTCCTCTTTCTAATCATAGACATAAAAAAAACATGCCCCAAGTGAATAATCGAGGGTATATGTATACAGTATGTAGTCCTTATCAGGATCGCTAGTATTATCATATCTGCGAGCTTTGTTTTTAGGCTGTCAAAGGAAGATCGGCATGCATCGTCGCATTGAAACCGCGCATGCTTCCTCGTCAACCGGACTAACGGCTCAGCGATTTCAGAAAATGCGTTTTTATAGATCATCAGTAGTATGAAGTCGTACTGATGAAAGTATACACATGTTTTACAATGGTTGGAGTCGAAATCGATTTTATTGATTTGCTTTTGTCCCTGTATACCCTTCTCACTTATTTTTTAGAACCAAGATACTGTATATGGTGGAAATTGGTTAGAATAGATTTTTAAAGGGGATGGCTCAATAAGGACTTATTTAATTGTATTTGTATACGACAGTGCCATAGTTATCTGGAAGGTAGGACAGCGGAATAGAGTTCCACGGACTAGCAGTTCTACTAAAACACGTATTGTTCATGAAATTTGTTTTTAGATGTAGGCACAGATATACAGTGGGCGAAATTGTTCATAGTAGTTGAAGCTAAACGTGTGCAATTTATGAAATTCTTGCTAAGCTCAGACGACTGCATTTGCCATGAAGGATTTAAGTTTCCGGTGGGCAGTTGCTATGAAAATAATGATAGAGCAGATACAGCCTCGAAAAAACTCTCAAGTATGAAAGAGGTTAAAGGGAGAATAAAAAAGCGTCCCCTACTAGGTTACAAAGCCGGTTTAAAATGCTGTCAACGCATGATAGGCTATTGTGAGCCGCGCCTTCCTAGTTGTGGCGACATTATTCTATATCTGGGCGTATTTGGATCCTCTACAGATAGAGAATTGCGGCGAGAATGAGATACCTGTTGGACCTGTAAAATAACACAACAATTTTTTCCGCGACCTTAGCAACACATATAATCTAAGTCTTCCATTGCAAGTCAGAGTGAAGATTAAATGTAATTTTTTTCGCTCATGGAGCTTATTTAGAACAATAACCATTTATATCAATTGAAGCCATGTTGGAATCAAGGCGTGGGTGATGGAAAAATTGAAGCTTTATTTTGGATGCGTTAAAATTAACTAACAACCTTTGTTCACACTGCAACATGTGCTCAAGTCCGAAAGTGTAGGACTCTTCACCTTTACTGGCCATAGAAGTGTTGTCATAGATAGCAGTGTTGTTTGTGTATATTTCGATGAATGGACTTAAAATCTGATTTGCTAGATCATTGATAACGATAAGGAAGAGTATAGGGTCCAGGATAGATCTTTGAGGTACGCCAGCGTCGACACTATGAGGTTTGCACTTCTAGCCATCGACGACTACTTGTATAAACCTATCGGAGATAAACGATTCTATACTTAAGAATATATTTACAAATATTCTATAGCTAGAAGTCTTGTTAAGAACTTTTCACAAACCTTATCAAATTCCATTTGTATGACACGTGTTATTGCTCAAGAACGTACAATAGATTCACCTCTTCTATGTAATTGACAGTGGGTACATCAGCTGTAGATGTTGTAGAACGGAAACCGCATTAAAGAAACTTTCTCATGCCACACAGAAAGCTTATAAGTCTGTACTGAGATTCAAAAACCAATCTCGATTATTTACGAATACAGAAGAGACTAGGGAGGTTTTAAAAGTGCAGATAAGAATTCTCTTTGAGGCATCGGTTAAAAAAGCTTTACACGAATGTGCTTTATTCTCGGCGGAAGCTATTTGATTACTATTTTTATAGAGGTTTTGTTTGTTACTTTCGTCATGAGGCATCACCTATTGTCTTATGCGATTTCCAACAGTAAAAATATAAATAACATATTCATTCTAAGGAAGAGAGAAATCAACTTTAAAACTCTCCCAAAATAACATCAGCGTGTCTGCTATCTTCTACCAAAGAAAGCCGGGATAAAATGCCGGATACGTACAGACAATATTTTAAAATTAAATGTAACCGTAGGATTTAGAAAAGAAGAATAAAAGAACATCTAACACTATATCTGCCTAAAATCACAGAGGAACTAGTACACGTACTCTCTGATCATAAGTCAGAAATTGGACAACACGTCTAGTTTCCTCTCAGTGTATGTTTTTTTTCTTTTCTCTTTGTCGTAGATTAGCTTCGAGGAAAATAAAACATAATATATTTATTTTCTTGATAATCTGCCCGTCTTATTTGTGCTCATTGTGTTGAGTGTTTATAATGTGGAATTTTATTGTTTGAACAAGATGAGATGGAAACACGCATTTTCTGTGCAGCACATGTACATAATTGCATTGGCAAAGCAATGTTGAAAATTGAGTGGAGAGAAGAAATCGATCTCAGCTGGGGCATCGATAAGGGAACGAATGGATACAATTTGATGTAGGTTACCAAACCTATAGGAGAATAGAATCCAATTTGACAAAAGGTAGTTATCGAACAGGGAATGATAATCGAGTTTCGATACTTGCCTGGCACATCTAACCACGTATAAATTGCTTTGTATAATTCTCTCATTCTATCATTGTCAGAGGAAACATCCAGAAAAACCGCAATATATTCACATATACATTAGACGTAGCTTGATTGTTACCGGCTTGGACTGGCCCTTTTTCACGGGACTAACACCTACAGGTCAACACTAGTTTGGCAAAGGTGGGAATCTATGCTTACTTCATTTTCGCACTGGATTAAATAGTAGGGAAATTATAAGCTGAAACCTTCATTATGTAACTTTTGTAAATAGATGAAAAAGTAGACAGTACTTCATTTTCGCACTGGATTAAATAGTAGGGAAATTATAAACTGAAACCTTCATTATGTAACTTTTGTAAATAGATGAAAAAGTAGACAGTACTTCATTTTCGCACTGGATTAAATAGTAGGGAAATTATAAACTGAAACCTTCATTATGTAACTTTTGTAAATAGATGAAAAAGTAGACAGTACTTCATTTTCGCACTGGATTAAATAGTAGGGAAATTATAAACTGAAACCTTCATTATGTAACTTTTGTAAATAGATGAAAAAGTAGACAGTACTTCATTTTCGCACTGGATTAAATAGTAGGGAAATTATAAACTGAAACCTCCATTATGTAACTTTTGTAAATAGATGAAAAAGTAGACAGTACTTCATTTTCGCACTGGATTAAATAGTAGGGAAATTATAAACGGAAACCTTCATTATGTAACTTTTGTATATAGATGAAAAAGTACAAATTCTTATATACTTGCTTCTTGCACTGAATGAGACGCGTAAGCCTTCATAATACAATTAGTCCAAAAGATTGAACACTCTTAAATAGCACTTATTTCCATCTACATTTCGCAGTATAGTTGTCACTCTTATTCTGGCCAGTATTTGGCACTGTACTCAAACAATGATAGTTTTTAAAAAGCTGTCGTTAATATAAATGGAAACTATTATTATTTGCAATATCCCATGTGTAATTTTCTTCTTTACGAGGAAGCCGCGTTCTTTTCTGCGTTAATAGATAATAGTCGACACTGCTGAGGAACCTTATGAAAAAGTATTGTCTTGTTTCAAAATCAGCAAAACTATTTTGGTATGGAAAGTTACTTATTATTACGACAAAAGATATCGTTAATATGAATTAGCGAAAATTCTTAAAAGCTAACTAATACAAAGATCACAAAAATTGATTTGTGAAAGCAAGTATATTTTACAACTATGTTCTTGTGAATAAAATTATTTTTATTCGTTTGCGGACTGTTATCCTCATCTGCATAATTGTTGTTTCACGTTTCAGCCAACTATTCCTCTGGCTTTCGTAAGCTGGTTAACCGCGACGGGATGGGAATACTGAGTTTCTTAACTGTATCTTCAGTAATAACTGCCTTCTCTCATTGTCGTCGCTCAGCGTTTTTGCAGTAATTACTAAGGATACAATTAAGAGACTCGGAATTCCTATACCGACGCAGTTAACCATCTAACGATGCCAGAGATTTAGTTGGCCAAACCGTTGTAAAACAACTACAATTACGAAGACGAGCATAACAGTCCGCAAATAAATAAAAGCATTCAAATTACTCATCTCAAATAATTCCAATAAAAAACAATATACAATTCGGTACGAATACTGGATGTAATAGTCTAACAATAAAACGAAACTTTCATGAACACATAACTTGGTTTGTTCGTTTTTAATCTTTTTCGTTGAAATCCTATTTCCCTATCATATATATATATATATATATATATATATATATATATATATATATATATATATATATAATTTCATACACATATCGGGCTACTTCAACATTAATTAAGAAAAGAATATCAAACCACTCTTCTTGTTTTAACAACCGAAATTCTAATAATAACCAAGGAACTTCTCTAACCATTTTAATTTAAAAAATAATTCTAACAATACCTCCTCCTCAATTAAATGGACTATCATAAAAAAGGTTAAGTCTTATACTCCAGGCTCTAAGTCATGTCGCCTCTGCACAACCGAAACTATAACTATAATTACTTCCACTCAAAATAGTAATAAAATAAACTCTAAAAACGAACTGATCTCCTACTGCAACATAAGTCCAAATTTAAATATGGTAAATTTGAAATCACTTAGCTATTAAATTAACCTTTCACACATATATATATATATATATATATATATATATATATATATATATTCTATAACATTATTTTTTTCTACATACTTTCTTAGCATTTTATAACTTTGTAATTTTCATTGTAATTCTTTATCTCTTCTTTGTTTGGCCGGTTTTACAGCGGCAATCTCCGTTTTAGTGTTTAATATTCTTAATAATGAAATATATCCACGTATATACGCATTTATATTCTGCATGTATGTTTACTTATATTTTACTATGTGAATTTACTTACATACTTTCTGGCCTTATTCCAGAATTTTAGATACCAGCAATCCTCTCCCCTTAAAATGTTTTTCAACTCGTTATCTATTTATTTACTCATCTATTTACTTACATGTATGCATATATATGTGTGTATATGTGGGTGTGTTTGTTACGTTTATATAGTATGTATATGTGTAATTGTATGGAACATATATGTATGTATATACATGCGTATGTATTTAACTTAACATTAATTATTTTGCTTCCTTTAATAACTGCTGCTGGTAAATAATTTCTTAAGTAATTACTTGTATATTTCAGTTGACACATTTTTTGCTTTAAATTTGGCGACATTTCAATGCATCTTGTCTGGGTCATTATGACATTGGCTTTTCTATTCTAAAATTAACTCAAGCGCCATTCAAATTTTTTTCGTCTTCTTCTCTCATTCTTCTAAAATCAGCACAACCTTGACAGTCGTTTTTTCTACGTACATCGTATCTTTCTTTTAATAATATTATTTGAATTCATTCCCTTTTTCTTGTACCCATTTGTGAAATATTCCACGGATTTCTGCCTTTTGGGTTACTTTGGACCATCTTCCAATTACGTGATCCCCTTGGATTTTATTGTGGAAATAGAAACTTAACCAATATTTTGGAGTTTGGATTTTTAGATTTTACAGTTATTAGATAATTTACCCTTCACCAGACAATCCATTCACATGAAATCATCGTTTTCCTCACCTTATCCCCTCTGCTTCACTATTTGTTACCAAGTAAGATCTATGACTTACTTGTATTTTCATTAAATACTTTTGCCAGCAAAATCCAATCCCGCATTTTTCTAAATTCTAACATCTGATGAAAAGGAAAGTATTTCTTCGAAACTCCGCGGATTAAGGTCTACCTACTTATTTTGTGCTTCCCTTTTAAATTAAATATATTTTTCAAAGTGTTTTTAACAGGTTTTATTAACTACATTATAATAATTGGAGTTTCATCGCATCACAAACAATAAGCGATGTTCCGAACTACCGTTCCCCGAATCGAAGTAGTGGTATTAAAATTACTTCATCCAAAAGAGAAAGTTTCATAAGAATATCAGATCCACATGCAGTCCCCAGTCGGATGAATATTACCGTCGGGGAAGACGGTGATTTTCAGGTGTTTTCTCATTTCGTGAAGGTATTGACTTGACCTTACACACACACACACACACACACACATACACACACACATATATATATATATATATATATATATATATATATATATATACATACATACAAATCCCAAGAGCGATAAGATACTGCTATCTTTTCTGAAAGTGACACATTGTTCAACAAGCGAGATCAGAGATGCTCATGCTCTCTAGAGAAATAAATTATGACAAGAGGACTATTTCCAGCTACCTCAAAATACTTATCCGGATAGTTCCACGACTGAGCGTACAGTTTAACGAAGATTGTGTCGATCCCCTGGTGCTACGAGGTGGCTTCTGACAGATGTCAGACGTGCCAGCAAGACTCGTTTCTGGCCCACAAGTCCAACGAGATCCAAGCTTGGCTTAAGAAGGAGTGCTTTTATCACTGCCCCTTTCTCCACCGACCTGGACTATTTTGTTTAGGAATATGTCGAGAACATACAAACATGACTTCTCACAACTCAAAAGCCAGCCTGATTGCCGCCATCCGTCGAGTATTCGACCAGCACACACCGGTGCTTGTTGAAACGCCATGCCTCCAGTTCCGGACCTGTATCTAGGCGATGATGGAGGCTGAAGGCGGCTACATTGAATAGATATCAGCTTTACTACATAATCAAGTTACCTGAGATGATTTATTTCAATAAGTCCGAAAGAAAGCTGAAAAACAACAACCCTATGCCGACATTTTTTTTTTCCATTTTAAAAAATTACGATTAAATTTATCCCCATTATTAAGTAAAAAACGCTTTGGGTGGGACATACTGATTGTGTATTTTGTAATTCACAAGCTTATTTAAATTCTTCAGATACATGATTAAAAGCAATCAGTCAAATTGTAATATTTCAGGAACTATAAAAAGGGCATTAACTCTTCCCAATTCTATCCCAAAATTATTTCTCTACTAAAAGAAAGACTTTAAAAAGACTTAAGTCTGAATGGATTATATTCATTAATATGTATAATGATATAAGAAGACGATATTAAAAATAATGAAGGAATAAACCGTCACATACAAGTAGTCGAGAAATATGCGTATTAACGTACTATTGTTAAAAATAGAAACAAGAAAGTATACGTCTATATGACATTCCGTATTTTTATCATGGCGTGTCTACTATTCACCCCCTTTCTGTATTTATGTGTCTATTTAGAGTAATGTTTAGATCCATAAAACTAAATTCAGATTGTGTGGCGTTTGCATCTGGCTATATATATATATATATATATATATATATATATATATATATATATATATATATATATATTTGAAATGGGTATATTAAGGCCGCATTATTTCATTCAAGCAAACATTATTAAATGCAACAGAGACACTTTGCTTTATGATTCTATTTTTTTTAATTTTTCGATTTTCTGTGTAATCTGCTTTTATATCAAAAAACAAAATATTAAAAAAGATCCCATAGTTGTAGCTGTCACAAGCACTTCCGATATGTTCACGAATCATCTTCCGGTGTTGAGGAAGTAAACGTTGAAAAATTCTTGAAGCGCCATATGTTAGAACTAATCCCCCTACTATAAATAATATTGCATTCGAGAAAAGCAGCAGTGTGTTAAAATGTCTTGCGTTGCGCGTTATAGACGGATTTTGTCAACAGTGGTCATGAACTTGCTGATTTTAATACTCGAATTTTTAATCGATCGAAATTTTTAGTCAACTCCTCATCGACTTTATATATTTTAACTTACTATCACCTAACACGGTTTAATGTATATTTTACTTTTCACTTTTTAATTTCCATTTGACTTCCTCAAGAAGATGATTCGTAGACGAATCAAAAGCTATCGTCAGAGTAACTACTATGGAAACTTTATATTTTCGATTTTAACATAAAAAATATTATACAGAAATTCAAAAAAAGAATTATAAAGCAAAGTGTCTGCATTGCATGTTACAATGTTTGCTTGAATATGTATATATGTATACATATAAAAGTGATGTTTTTAAATATTTTATAAAAATATTTTTCGACTTAAAAAAGAATCTGCAATCTTGCCAACCGTCGCTTTATCGTGGCCATTTCCCGTGGACGATAAAAAAAAAACGCACTCATTCAAAACTCTAGTTATGACCGGTGAATAATACCACTTTCATTTTTTACCCAATCCATACTATGTATTTGTCGACAACTATTTTTCAGCTTTCTGGTTCTACCTAGAACGTTAATTTACGCTTTAGTAATATATGTATACCAAACTTTGAAAAACGTGTATAATTTTCAGCATTCATCGTCTTTGAAAAATTATTCATGCATACAAACAGAAAAAAAATAACACTATTTATCCAATGAACCAAAGAACACCCTGAACCCTAAGTGAGGTTTCATCGAATGCTTTTTCTAAGTAGTTTGTCATTACAAGCGTCACTTGAGCGTACGCACCAGGTGCGATCACGTAAGTAGTCTTGAATATCATGAATTAAGATAAATAAATAGTATCTTTTCGTTTTATATGAAACCATTAAGTAAAGTTAACACTATTTTGTCTTTCTTTGTATGAATGTTTTTCTACATTACTTCAGGCATGTTTTAACTATCTTTTCTCCACGTATTTTAAAACAAAATTATGCAAAACAGATTACTCTTCTCACCATGCTTAATTGATAATATCACTTTTGGTCTATAGTAAGATTGTGATCTCTAAATATTGATATGCGAATTTATTTAGAGAGGACAAAACATTATTTAAGTATGATACTCATTATATTTCAGTCATGGAAAGGCGCTAAAAACCTAATATTTACTCCTGCTTCATAATTATCTATTTTAAATTAATAGATATGTAGGTTACCAATCTGGGAGAGGGTGCGCTTGGTATAAAGCTTATGCTTGTTATCCATGTCACTTCGCCGAAACACTGGGAAGGGGGCCTCCTCGGTCATAATTGACAAGCTTCCTAGAGCGGGTTACATCACTAAATATTTCAAACCTATATCGTTAAAGGAGTAGGTAAGCTTTTCCTATCGCCTAACTTCCATACTTATTCTTTGTCTATTATCCAGACACAGAGTTACAAGATCAGGGACTAGTTAGAGACGCTCTGTTCTTTACCTTCATATCTGAATAAGCAATGAACAGTGACTCCCTATTTTCTATTTGCTTCACGCTAAAAAGAACTTATGTGCACTTGAATTCCTTAGGCCGTTAAATTAAAGTTGTTGCATAATATACTTTAATTAATTTTTCCATCTTTAAATTATATATATACACACATATATATATACATATATATATACATATACGTACATATATATATATATATTTCAAGTCCTATAAATTTTTTGCAGTTAACTTACCCACAGTAGAATTTTCACGGCCCATTGTTCTATCATTGTTGCTAAGCGACGACATGAAAAAATGGCTTTACCGATGATAGATAAATTAAAATAACGTTTTCCATTATCGATTATCTGTAATAATCGATAGTATTCTGAGACAAAACTTAACTATGATCACTCCCATACCCATACACTAAAGTTCTGTAAATTTTAAATAAAATCTGTTAAGCGTTTCGAGGTCTATAAGGAAGGAACTGACACGCATAGACAAAGTTACATTTATATAATTGTAGAGATAAAGATTGTGACATGGAGAACAATTTAGATTGTATTTTAGCCGGCAAAATAGATGTTAAGAAAAAAAATATTTCCTTAGCGGCCTGTGAGCATATATATATATATATATATATACATATATATATATATATATATATGTATATATATATATATATCATAGGACGAGTAAACTGTAAATTATTTGTTGCATTTGCTTAACTCGATGACATGTTTCACAACACAAATAATTATTTTCAAATACTTTATACTAAACGAAATTTTTTCCTATTTTTCAATCACGTTGTTACTAAAATAATCCGACCAAAATGGTTTCAATCTAAGAACGATAATTGGGATTGACTAAAATATCGGCTAGAAGCATGCGAATACCACCATCAAGATCGACAATCAAACTAAATATACTTTTAGAATATTAGTCTTCATTTAGATGTACATTTGTTAAGGAACAGAAAGTTTAAAAATAAAAAAGAATTACTTTATTTCTTAATTTGAGGTGGTTTTTTTTGTTTTTTTTTATGTGGTTTTCGTGAAACTCTTTTTTTATGCCTAGCGGGATTAATCAGATAATGTCTGATGTTGAGGTCAGACATCGTAAAATAAATAATAAACCAATGCTGAAATGCACTAAATCCCGATTGCAATTTGCGCCAAGAATAAAGTGAATGTTTTATTTAGCGCTTTTAATTAAAACACACGCTTTTATGACGCAATAATAAAATTAAACACACACACATACACACAAACTTGCATACACACATAACTATACGGAGGTAGCAAACAGAGGCATGCGCTTGGGGTGTTATCTGTATACATATATAATTTTCATATATCTCTAAACCTAGTTTATTTGGGTAGCTTTATGTACAAGTTCTTTGATATTAATTTGAAAGTGTTTACGTATATGATGGGCCATTTCGTCGATTTCGACGTATGAGCTTCGCCACAACTGAACTTTCTGGGAAATCTATATAGATTGCTTATTTATAGTGGTGAAGCTTTTATACAGAACAAACTCCAAGTTTTGTACAACTACTAATCTTTGTCGGTGCAACGACTGTCACAAGGCAAAGCAAGCAAAATACCTCATATATTATTTTTTTTTAATTGGAATTCATTGAAATGAGTATTATTAATATTTTTAATTTGAATTCATTGAAATGAGTATTATTAATATTTTTTTTATTTATTGCAGACTATTATCCTCATTTTTTATTAGTTGTTTCACGACGTTTCGGCTAACTATTCCTCTGGCCTTCGTCAGGTGGTAACCGCGACGGATAGGAACTCCGACTGCATTCACTGCAATTACTGCTTTCCATAGCCGTTGTCGTCTCACCACGTTTTTGGCCATGTAAGCCTCTGGCCGGCTTTGGGCAGGATTGAAACCGCTATCTTCAGACAATTCTCACCTGGAGCTGTAAATATTCAACGTCTCTATCAACTGCGCCACGGGCCCCGAAGGCCAAATAGATAGTTGGCTGAAACGTCGTGAAACAACTACTAAAAGATAAGGATAATAGTCCGCAATAAGCAAAAAAATTAAAAGACCTCATGTTTTACACCAGATTTTCTCCTCCTAGGTGCGTGTCTTAATAAACTACTAGTAAATCAAACGCGCTTTTAAATACCCACGTGGAAATGTCTAGGTATCACTGCGGTACATACAGCGCCTAATCTTCCCAAATGATCACTCATATGGTATTGGCCTAGCTAATCATTGCTTACCCTCAGTTATCTGGCAAAAACCGGTGCGTCAGCGTCATTATGCATACGGATGTTTCCATGGTTCCAGAAGCCTTATTTGCCATGATTGTGTGCACACATGTCTGATAACCATATATTATCATTGTATTTATCATATATGCATAACAGAACACTAAGCTTCAATCGCTTGGGAATATTCTCCCTGTACATACGGGAAAAATGAAATTGTCATCCTGGAAAAGACGACATGAATCCATTTCCGTTTGATGATAATTGTGTTTCTTTTTTGTTGCAATCCATTTGTGTACAAATCCCAAGAGCAATAGGAGCCTCTTATTCTGTCGGAAAGTGACACAATCATCAACGAGCGATGTCGGATATGCGCCGCTCTACAGATCATGGTCTTTACTGATCCAAGTTCTAGAATCAGGACCATTACCAGCATCCTACAAAAGGCATCACTGAATTGCTACGATTAACAGGGACGTGCCTAGGGTGATTAAAACGCGGTTTCCGGTCACGGTTATGGTCTTCAGTGTGGTTTCAAGTGAGGGGCATATTATGCTACCTCACATCTTCGAAGTTGGCTGGAAAGTCAACACCAAAGTATACCTGGTTGTGCTGAAGGATGTGCTGATCCCCTAGTGCAATCATGTGGCCGCTAGCGGACCCTGCGTGCCGTAGCAGAATTCGGAGCAGGCCCTGAAGTCAAAAGAGACCCAGGCATGACATAGGAAGGGGTGCGACGACTTTGTACCCTTTTCTCATTGACCCTCTTCTCCTCCCCCGACCATAACATGTTGAACAAAATTGTTTAGACTTACGTCGAGCACATCACCAACATGACCTCCCACAATACCAAAACTGATCGACACCATCCGCCGACTATTATGCGAGCACTCGCTGGCGCTTTGTGAAAAGGCATGTTCCCAGTTCGTTAGTGCATTATTTCGAACGTTGAGCAGTTTCGTATCCTTAGATGTTGTGAACGGAAAACTTTGCATAGGATATTCTTTCTTTACTTGAAAATTGTATGAGACAGAATAGTGTAATACCTTTTCACTGATTCGTGTGAACCTTTCTACTTTGTTAGTTCTTACATCAGCAGCGACTATCCTGGCTAAAGGTTATATGTTATTTATGTGGGCTTGTCGGGAATCCAATGATAAGGTGAAAATTATGTTCTGAACTTGTAAAGTCTATTCGCAAGGATATATCTTTCCCATTTTCTGAGGCAGGCATTATCTTAAGTAAATTGATATATGGCAACGACAGTAGTAAAAAATAAGCGCAGTTTGGCTACACTTTGATTTGTAAGTTCATTGAGAATGCTATTTCCTGAGTTGATGTTTTTCTTCAGTGTTTGTAATTAAATCGTTTATGACACAGTGCATTGAAACATAACATCTGGGTGAAGTGTTTATTTTTAGTTGCTAGCAACCTCGTATGCTCGACTTAGTCATTTACGTAACAAATACATTAACCATTAGTTAATTTACTTGCTAGCAACCTCGTATGCTCGACCTAGTCATTTAGGTAACAAATACATTAACTATTAGTTAATTTACTTGCTAGCAACCTCGTGTGCTCGACTTAGTCATTTAGGTAACAAATACATTAACCATTAGTTAATTTACTTGCTAGCAACCTCGTATGTTCGACCTAGTCATTTAGGTAACAAATACATTAACTATTAGTTAATTTACTTGCTAGCAACCTCGTATGCTCGACTTAGTCATTTAGGTAACAAATACATCAACTATTAGTTAATTTAGTTGCTAGCAACCTCGTATGCTCGACTTAGTCATTTAGGTAACAAATACATTAACTATTAGTTAATTTAGTTGCTAGCAACCTCGTATGCTTAACTTAATCATTAAGGTAACAAATACATTAACTATTCTATTTCCTCACAAAAAATAAATTTTGTCGTAATATAATGTTTATATTATCCGCTTTCAGTCCCTTTACCTCATAGCAAATTATTTTATACTAGCAGGACCCGTGGAAATTCCACGGTAGTTAAAATCTTTTAAAACACATCGGTAAGAAATTCCTTATAAAAATGAACGTATGGAACCAAGTAGAACAAACAAAGAATTTTAGTTTAAACTTTTATTGAAGGTCAATGCGATCGTAACTGATGCTGTTGATATTGTCAGTAAGTGCTGGTGATGATTGAGGCGGTGACAGGGACGTCGATCAGCTGCTTGGAGTGAGAATAGTGGTCACTCAGCAGGTTCTTGGGAGTCAGATTGTGAATTTAAAAAACTGTGTGACATTGTTGACATCGATTTTGTGCAAGTTCTGATGACCCCAAGTTATTTAATATTTCAGGACATTTTGGATCACATGTGTAAGTAATGAATAGGTCACAGAAAACTGGCATTGTATCTTGATAAAGCTGTTGTAGATTCCTAGGACTTCCTGTAAATGTAGATGGTAGAATAACTGGTACACCAGGATAACCATCTTCATTCCTTGCTAAATGATCCATTAAGCCAGAATATTGAGCAGCTCTGAGTTGACTTTGATGGCTTTTAATAAAGTTAAATAAGCAACTGTCAACTTTTACATATGCGATAGACTTTTCTATTTATTTTGAATTTTATTCAATGAAGATTTGGAAATTCACAAATATTTTTTAAGTCGAATTATTGATATAGATTTCAATTAATGCATCACAACTTCCTGATAATATAAATAGAACACTTTGAATTTTCTGTACAAAAGTTTTTTTTTCCATAAAAACATTGTAATCTGTTATAATATTCAGATTCTTGTGTATTGCATGCATAGAAAATTAAGTGTTTCTGTAAATCTTACGAAGTACAGTTAACTTTTGATTTTTCGATAATCAAAATGATGTGAGGTAGGTTATACCTATCAAATTTATTGTCAATGTTATATAGTTAAGTAAGCTGGCTAATTGGCTATAAAGTAAGTTATTCCGAACTTTGATCTAACATTTTAATTAAAAAAAAAAGCTTAACATTTTCTTGTATCTTCTTTTTTTATATTAAGAAAAATGTATCAGCATGCTGAAATAATAAAATGCCATTCTTAATAAGGGGAGAGGGTTTGACTATTCTAAACCTTCACCTAAATAACGATTTAACGAAAAAAATGTTTAAAATGTTCTGTTATCTTTTTTATAATTTTTGTTAAATAAGAAAAATCAATAAACTTTGATAACGCGATTGTAAGAATCATGCTGAAAGCCATTCTTAATATGAGGAGGGGGGTTAACTATTCTGAAACTTCACCTAACAGTGTAAAAAAATAAGGGAAAATATATGTATGAACAATAAATATTTCTTCAGTTAAATAAAATATACTGTAAATCTTTAAATAAGGAATAAATATTTATTTAAACCATAATTATTGAAACAAAGTATTTTACTGCATGAAAAAACGGTTATGGGGAGAAGGGTTAACTATTTTGAACCTTCACCTAAATAGCGATTTAATGAAAAAAAAATTAATGGTCTTGTATCTTTTTTGTATAATTTGTTTTAAAATAAGAAAAAAAAAGGTAAATATCCAGATACGCTACTACAGAACACCGACCACTCTAATTTGTTTTTTTTTTATAGGTAATTGAGGTCGCTGACAACGAATCTGATAGTCAAACTTGGGGCAAATTTATCGTTTGCATGGTATTTACCCCTGAACCCACGAACTACTTTCCACCATTTTGCAGCTTCCGTTTATGCTACGCGCATGCACGTTGTAGCATAAATGACGGCTTCACCAAGCAAACTACGTTGGGGGTAGGGGATCTTTTTTTTCCAGACATAGAATTTTCTAATTTTCCAACACACATTATAGCACTTTTTGGGTGGAAAATTTAAAATTAGCTGAAAAAGAAATAAAACAAGAAAAGGGAAGCACTCCAAGTTGGAGTAGGTGGGGTAATTTATCTGTTTTTTTTTTACCTGGAACATAGAATTTTCAAATTTTCAAAAAGTAACGCACCGACATTTACCAATTAGAACACCATTTAACATTTTCCGAAGATTTTACTGTGTACATTGGCACGCGCGCCCCAAAATCACATCCGCCCCCCCTCGCGCCCCCAATGTACACAGTAAAATCTTCGGAAAATATTAAATGGTGTTCTAATTGGTAAATGTCGGTGCGTTACTTACGGAAAAACGTTTAACTAAACTGCAAAAGCACCTATTAAGCCACATAAGTTCTATAATTGAATCACCCTCCCCCCCGCAAAAAAAGAATGAAAAACATAAAGATGTTAGGTGCTTATGTTTTTGTAAACCACATTAAAAACTACGCGAGACAAAAAAAAAGTCCCTCAATTTGTTGTACTTTTCTATAACTGTAAGTCATTAAAAAAATGTCAGTCCGTAATTTTTTGATTGGTACGCCATGTGAGAAGGCAGTTTGCTAGGTGAAGCAAGCCGTCGTTCATGCTGCAGCGCACGCGCGTAGCATAAACGGAAGCTGCAAAATGGTGGAAACTTATTCGTGGGTTCGGGGGTTAATACCATGCAAACGGTAAATTTGCCCCAAGTTTGACTATCAGATTCGTTGTCAGCGACCTCAATTACCTATAAAAAAAAAACACATTAGAGTGGTCGGTGTTCTGTAGTAGCGTATCTGGATATTTACCAAAAAAAAACTTTGATACCGCTATTGTAAGAATCATGCTGAAAGCCATTCTTAATATGGGGAGGGGGGTTAACTATTCTGAAACTTCACCTAACAATGTAATAAAAATAATGGAAAAATTCTTCAGTTAAATAAAATATACTGAAAATCTTTAAATAGGAAATAAATATTTCTTTAAATAAATTAAATCGTAAGTAATGAAACACTGTTTTATTTCATATTAAAAAGAAATTGTTGTGCCGGTGGGCATTAGAAGATGAATGCCTGTAAAAGAAGCAAAATAAAATGAACAAATAACTATGTAAACAACGTGAAGCTGTATAAATGTTACAAAATTACTCGATTCGGCATTAAATAACACGAAAAAGGATTGATATGCCGTAAAACAAAAACAAAACAGAACAAGACGTAAAATATGTTTTGACTCTGTATTTGCGAATGGTGACTTTGGTGATTTATTTAATAAAGTCATTCTTGACTTTTGTAACATGTATTTCTAAACATATTTTTGTTGTGTAAATAAAAAGTAAATAAAAAAAAACATAAAGTGGCACAGTAAAAAAAACGTACTCGTAGCGTTAAATGTAAAACATATATTTATTACTGAATAAAATAGAATAAGCGTTCATACAATAATAAACAGAAGACATCGTTAAAAATGTAAGTAAAATACTATACTATTTAAACTGTGGAACGATACCTTCTATGCATAATTGCCTTTAAAATAATCCGGAACCATAAATAGACAGTTATTATTATTTATTTTTTTTTGTTCGGGAACTTTTGGGAAATAAAAGGGGTTACTGATTTTAACTGATAAAGATTGAACAATAAAGGGAGATAATTCACATTAATTAATGTTTGCGATGATGATGACGCGCTTCATTAATTAATGTTTGCGATGATGATGACGTGACACCGTACGTACAAGCAAATTAATATATAGATTAAATCTGCGCGTTCGTAGTATTATCCTTGCAATCTAGTTTGGTAGCCGATTAAGGACATCGAATTATATCATGATTAAATATATTTAGACGAATTACACTGTCCACGCGCTGTGTCAATTAATATAGTAAAGTTAAAGATTATGCGATGTGGATATTCGACCGGCGAAATGAAGAGAACCATCTGATAATCCTAGAGCAATGGTTGCGCAATGCAAATAGCTTCTTGTCTGTGTCCACCCTGTTTTATACCACTGTCAAGAGCTTCAGAACGAATGGAAACAGGTCGGAGACGAATGGAGCGTACATACAGCATATGGTATTCAACAAATATTTATTCATTTTCCAATTGACTAGTCGCAACGTAATTCTGGTGATAATTTTTTTTATTATCAGCATGATTATAACAATGCGTATGTGGATAAAATATAAAATCGGGTGTTTATCTTAGAAACATTGATAAATAAATTATCCATTAGTTTATAAGTATACAGTACTAGTAGGGATAATAGCATTGCCCGGGATTAAATGATAATACACGAATATTTCATATTCCCGTTTTTTTTTGTTTTGTTTTTTATCGAAATTGGTGAACTTGTCCATTATAAATAAAATCGATTGCTTGCCTGTTTTAGGTAAGGACCCATCGCGCTGCATTGAGAAGAAAACTTTAGATTCCACCCGGCAGTTGCATAATCCACAATACTTTATAGTTTACATCGCGCTGTAGATAACTGATTACAATGCAAAAGTCAAGTAGCATGGTTCGATTTTGAACCAAACAGAAGCATTCATTTGATCAAGCTCCTGTCATGTCCAAGAATCTGCTTCTGATTTTATATGCCGGGCCTCTCTGCTTGTGAGGTAATAAATCTTCTCAAATTAACTTGTAATGATAAAGTTTGACTTTGGTCAGAATTGCCTGTTCCTTATTTCATCGGATGTTTTTCGATTAACGATTATCAATGCTTATCGAGGACATCCCGATACAAAACCTATTTAAGAATACAGCTTTACAAAAAGTATTTTTTGTGAAGTTTTATAAAATTCGGCCCAGCTGTTTCGGAGTCGATAAAGACGAACTCTCTAATACACACACGCACACACAAACACACACACACACACACACACACACAGTTCCTTTTATATGATAGAAAGGTAGAGAAAAATGAGATAATTCTATTCTACTGTATATCTTGGTTGTGGTACCCTATATAACTATATCTTGTGTATGACATTGTCGTCGATTTTACTGCCTTGAAAATCTCGTGTCACATGCATACGCTTATTTTCTGGGTCATTCAGTTGTTTGATTTTCCAACATGAATCCTTGTGTAGCAATGAATAACATTTCCAATTTTAAAAATAACATTTGCAATTGTAAAATCACGTAAAAGGTGCCTTCTCATCAGGGGTTCGTTTCCGCATGCATCTGTACCATAAACCTTACAGAACATGTATCGCAGTTAATGTTTAGTCGGCGAGAAACCATTTTTACTTCAACTATATGATTATTACAATAGAACATATCGTATACTCATTTAAAGAGCGTAAAACATCGGTAGACAACCGTTGATTCTGGATATGCCATTAGGTTCGTTCAGAGAGTAATAAAGTCGATGCTTTAATTTGGGATCTTTGCGGAGTGAAGAGTCACTCCTTTATTATCCCCTTACATTGACCCTGACAAGTATTCCCAGCACGAAACAATGTCCCAGCATTGAATTCAAAAGAAATCTTTCTGAGACACAACCATTTGAAATAGTTTCGTTTCTGTCATAAAACATTGCATATTTTACTGTTTTTTATATATATAAAATTGGTGCAATAAGTATCCGATACAAAACAAAAAAGTTGATTTATTTTTATTACACGAAAACAAAAACAATAACAATTTGCTATTTTAGTGTACTGTTCGTATAATAAATACAGATGCTGAGATATTTGGTCGAAAGAGTGTAAGCCACGTCTAGAGACAACAAGATTCGGCGTTTGGTCAAAAGAGTAGCATCTCTACATTGTATTTTGGAGGTGAGAGTATACTGGTTTTGGGGTTGTTTCCCTTCAGCCGGTCCTGGAATATTTCACATCATAGAAGGAAAATAATGAATTCTCAAATGTATCGGGCATACTTGACAATAATCTCTCGAAGTCTGCAGAGGATTTGAACTTGCGTAATGGTTGAATATTCCATTAAAATAACGATCCCAAGCATACGGCTAAGGCAACTACTGCATGGTTTCCGGAGAAGGAAATAGAATTATAAGAATGGCACAGGACATTATTTTATCCCAACTAAATTGAAAATCTGTTACTAGAGTTGAAGTTGATAATACGAAAGAGAGATCCGAGAAATCTGACAGAACTTAAACTAATCTGCCAGGAAGAGTTTCATAATATTCTGATTAACATTTGGAGCAATCTTGTAAAGATGTCCTCTAAACGTTTGGAAGCTGTTATGGCGAGTAAAGGCCATATTACTAAATGCTAATACTATTTTTTCTTTGTGCTGGATACTTTTAGAACCTTGGGTATATCATTTATATAATTATCTAGTGAATGTGTTGCCATGTATGATTTCTGATACGAGATTTGTATTTATCACACAACAATATATTAGAACAGGACTTTTTATCGTTTTTTTTTTCTGTTATAAAAATAAATCAATTTTTGCTTTGTATCGGGTAGCTATTGCATCTGCTGTAAACATACACATAAATGCATGTATGTCTGTAATTACAAAATGAAAGATTGCTTATTCATCATGTCTCCACTTATCTTAAAAATAACCTCCGTCTTAGCTCAGTCCAGCAGTTTGTCACGCTGTAGTCAAAAACATTATTACCATCAGATTTTTTTTAAATAACTCTACCAAGGTTGATGTAATGTTTTTGGTCACCTTTCATAAAGTACACTGTAGCGTAGACTGGACTTGACAAATCACGACTGAACTTAGTTCAAAATATCCGTTATGGCCCTATTGCCCCAATTAAGTGAATGTTGCCGCTTGTTCTGTCCCCACGTGATATATAAATGTAAAGATGTTAAACTACAATGACCATCATGCAATTCAGCTGGTTAAGATAAATATTTCTTAAGCTATGAAAGCGTTAATGACATATCACCAATAACACTTTAAAATACATGGCGAAGTAAGGCCAAAATAAGGTTTAATCCATCTTTACGTTGTTAGCTGAATGATCTCCATACTGACTTAGGTTCGTGTTTTATACGTGATTGCATTTTTCCGTGAGATACTGTACCGGCAGCATGTCACGTAGAGCACTTATCAAATAGGAAACCCGAATTGAATGGATACATTTTAAATACTTTGCTTGTTTTCACTCATTGCGATGTAGGTAAAATAAAATAAAGCTTACAAAATAAAGTTTATCGGGGAAAGTGTGTTTAACTAATACCTTGCGATAACTGGTGTATCGTACAACATAAAATGGATGAATTGTAGGCTGAGGAAGCTAGAAAATAACATGTGTGAAATCCTGAAACGTGAGAAATTCCTGCGTTTTCGTTAGTTTTTAATCCATATAGAGATCTCCAAGGAAATACTCATGTTTTCTTACATTCTATTCAAGGTACACAAACTAAGAATTTATATAGTCCGTTGTATTGTATAAAACACGCTGCTTCCTTTTTTATTCATTTTTTTTCCTTTGTCATAATCTGAGTCGGACTTATAACAGCTTATGTAATGTTGTTCGACAGATTTTGCCCTTAGTCGCAAATAAGGCAAAATAATAGGAAATAGAAAAGAGCTTCAATTCGCTTTTTCTAAGTAACACTGATATTTATTAGGTTGACGTGAAAGTTATTGCGGACATTTTAATTGTGATTTAAAATGATGAAATACTTATAAAAGGTCTTCATTATAATACCTTTAGCTTACGTATTATTTTAAAAAACATTTTCGCTCTATCTAATCGTTTAAATTACAACCGTTTTAAAACAATTATGTCTTCTTTTCAGAACGTTGAACACAAGATGAAAAAAAATCGTTTAATGTTCCTATTTCAATTCGAACTAGCCCGAAAAGCTGCTGAAACTGCAGCGATATTAACGAAGTATTTGGTCCAGGCACTACTATTGAATGCACAGCACAATGGTTGTATCAGAAATATCGTGGCGGTGACGAGAGTATTGAAGATGATGGGCATAGTTGTCGGCAATCGGATACTAACAATGATCAAGTAAGAGCCTTAGGCGGAGCATATCTACGCACAACTGATCAAGAATTTTCTTCGGATTAAGATGTGACGTATATGACGATTTCCAACCACTTGTTAAACGTATACTAAATACGACACAGCTATAGTATGTAAGATAGAATTGTCGTCTAAAAGCTCAATGTTTACGATACCGTCATCATAAACAAATAAAAATGTGTTTCATTTTGTCCTTTTTTTCTAATTCTCTCATATTACTGCTCATCGCCTAACCGCTAATCATATTGACATTGACAATCAGAACTACATTAATATATAAAATGAAAGTATTTAGTAGCACTACTATTAGTACTATTCTTATTCCTATATACTGGCGTAAAATAGTAACCCTGTTATTACTTTGAATAATGGAGGTTCGACTCCATTAAATTAAATGATAACACTGTTTTGTATATAATTCAGTATTTAATTAGTAGGAAGATAGAGTTCCTTAGCTGACTAAATGATCTTGATATTTCCATCGTACCAGTAGATATATATATATATATATATATATATATATATATATGGGTAGTAAACAAATTTTTATAGCTAATTCTTATTACAGAATTTTCAGACATTCTCAGAGAAGATGCCCCATAAATTATGTAAACATTACAACAAAGAATATATCTTGTCTTCTCTAGGCAGTTTTCTTGGAAATTATATTAATACAATTTTATAAGTGATGTAAATAAACTTCTCGCTCTGCGTGTATTTTCGTCTATGGGAGATTGCTCCGTGAAGATCTGGAGATTGCATCTGCACTCTTGTATAATCTAACAGCCATCTTGGAATTCGTTAATTGAACAACAACATAGGCGACAAATAGAAACTATAAATTTATTTATCATCTCGTTAATTCCAACATTGGTCTGGAATAGACTCCCTGTACTTATATATAGTTTAATTTCTGTGTTTATTACGCAATCATACACCTTAGAAATCCTCTTCTAACCAGAAAATGTAATTTTTCACAAGAGGGTCATCGCTTATCAAAACCCGAGGGCCACTCGAGTATAACAATTACTGGGTATACGGCGGTCACTGAGACAACAGCTTAGTGATTTTGGTGGTGGAACTTGGGTAGAATTTGATTATTTAAGATGGAGACACCAGAGACGTGTTTGCATTTGCCTTGAAGATCACCATGTTGTAGTTTGCTAGAAAGCATGATAATGGAACATAGTTAAAAAAGCGTGCAATTTTTGGAAAGAAACTTTGTTCGTGGAATCTGCGTTTAGATTTAGGCACAGATTGAGAATAAGCGAAATTTTAAGTAGTAATTTTTACTAAGCGAGTATTTCAAATAAGTATCTTCTTTTAATACGATATTTTCCGAACCAAATAGAACCCAGGAATGGTGTATCATAGACAATTAGTTGTTGGCCTTTTATCATGTGTAAGCTTAGTAGCTAATGACCATACCAGAGACTTTAAAAAATCCTAAGTGCAAGTTTCATTTACATCTATAAATATTTATGTGTCATGAAAGTATCTTCAATTCAAAACAGCTTAACAGCCTTTTAAGAAGCTATCTAATTTGATATTTCAATTTCAGAAATTATATTTGATTTTAGTAAAATGCATTTAAGCAAGATTAAATGCATACATGAAATATTTAAATCTCAAAAAATGTAACTGGGCCAATATTACGCCCCCTAATACACCTACTATTATACTGCTTGATATGGGCAGTAAAAATAGACAAGCGCACTATATTTTTAAACACAATTTATACATGGCAGAAACAGTAAATTAATTGCAAACGATATTGTTGTCCCTGGTTCCCTCTTGAACCTTTTAGTCTTTTTTCTAAAGATCTGCTCTGGAGTTTTAATGAGACAACAACACGTTCTCCAAAGAGAAGTGTTCCATTGATCTTGGATAAATAGTATAAATAAAATGGTTTAAATTGCTGGTCAGTACATGTTTTTCGCCAGCTTGTGAGATAAATATGTCGTACTTACTATAATAATAGATCTGCGGTTGAAGTCTCCTAGATCATGTCTATAGTGGTAGGTAATGATCTCACTGTTAAAACAAGCGCAGAGACAACTTTATGTTCCACATATGTATTGGGCTGGCGCAAAAAAATAATGTCGTTTTTTGACGTTCAACTTTAAGAGATTATATCTCCTTTCATAATAAAGTTTATTAATCGAAATAAAAAGCATTATTATCGACACATTTGTACAAACAAGAAACAAGTTTTGTCATCCCATTAGCATAGAAATCCGGATTTCCCGAAGCCATTGAAGTCATTGAATGCCGAATATGCATCATCTCGGCATTTAAAACAGTTTTCTCGCAAGAAGTTGTGGAGATGCTTGAAAAAGGCTTTATCAGTAAGCGAGAGGCACGGTGAATATGGCGGATGAGGCAGAGTCTTGTAGCCCAATTCTTTCAGATTCTGCAGGGTCAGTGGAGCAATATGCGGGCGAGCGTTGTCATGGGGGAGAATTGGCCCTTCATATTGACCAATCTCGGGCACATACGTTACAGCTTCTAGTGCATTTCGTCAATTTGTGGCAGCACTTCTCTAATAATTTCGCCCGGATTCAAGAATCTGTGGTAGGTGAAACCGGCCGCAGACAAGAACACAACATTCATAAATTTGTTTGGTTACAGCTCGGCTTCGGAAAGTGTTGTTGATTAATCATACTACATCAATTTCTTCGACATCGAACCACTGTGCCGAATCTCGTTGATTTTCGTAGAGGATCCACTTCTCATCCCACGTCACAATGCGTCCGAAAAGGGTCGTTATTGTTGCGCAGAAGGAGCTTAGAAGACACCTCCAAATGACGATTTATTTTATTACTGTTCAATTCACGCGGCACTCATTTATCCAACGTTTTTTACTTCTCTATTTGCGTTACATAGCGAACGATTATTGAGTTGTTGACCTCGAGTTCAACAGCAACTTTTCGTATAGTTCTGTGAAGATTGGCCTCAATTAAGATTTTTAAATGTTCGTTATCAACCGCAGTCGGCTGGTCACGATCGTCTTCATCTTCAAGGCTCTCGTTACCATTGCGAAATTTCTTGAACCACAGTTGTGGCACACATTCGTTAGTGGTTTCTGAGCCAAATGTATCATTGATATCACGAACTGTTTCGGCAGCTTTCGGCCTAGTTTGAACTGGAACAAGAAAATCGTGCGGATTTGAATTTGTCCATGCTGTCGAAAAGTCTACAAAAATGAAAAGATTGAGAACAATAACGATTAACACCATTCGGTAAAGCTGAAAATAAGCTTAAAAATGATATATAACATGGTTTTATATATATATATATATATATATATATATATATATATATATATAAATGAAATAATTATGAAATCATATATAAAAGTAACATATGTGAGAAAACGATATGTTTTTGCACTAACCTAATAGCAGCGATTACTGTGTACTTCCACTACTTTTTGATGAGAAGAGATGAGTCTGGATAACGCCTTTGCCTGGCCAATTTTCTGCCTGGTTGGTTCTCTGTGGAAAAGTCGTAGTCCAAGAGCATAGTTGCCCAGATTTGTAAGCGATTTGTGGTATAAACTTCAATTTCTTTTCTCGTACAAAAATACTTATTAAGGTCCTTTAGTCTGTAGTCAAAGTAAAATGCTGGCTATATAGCATTTTGTGAAATTTCTTTTCCGCGTATATAATTGCTAGCGCTTTTTTTTCTCAATTTTGCTATACTTTCGTTTATAAAAGTTAACGACTTTTATGCGTGTGTAATGGCTTTTTCGCTTCTATCGTATAGAGTGCAGTTTGGCATTATATCAGGTAACCAAGTAAACAGAGAAGCACATTTTGTGTTGTGAACAGACTTGTGCCTTTGATAAGGCTGTAACGATATTGTGGAATCCCTCCAAAGACGTTGCCCTTATCCAATGTTTCGGGAATCTGTGTTTACACATCGTTCGATTACCACTCTGGAATATTTGTGTTTCACACACCATGCCCATACACACTGTTAAAATATGTTTAATACAAAGCTGGATAACGATCAACGTTAAGTTTTCATGGGATGTCATATGTGTTAAATAGTTTCCGAATATTGGAGAAAATTACACGGTCTGGTTTTAATTGGCAGAAAATAATCAAGCCAGAATGTC
The DNA here is from genome assembly GCF_053919585.1 of Euprymna scolopes. Taxonomy (NCBI): domain Eukaryota; kingdom Metazoa; phylum Mollusca; class Cephalopoda; order Sepiida; family Sepiolidae; genus Euprymna; species Euprymna scolopes. Next base: position 44,143,801 of record NC_136501.1, read on the forward strand.
TATAAGCAGAGACCAGGTATGCATTTTTTATGGCGCAGAAACTGCTGCAAAGATCAACCTTGTTAAAATTGAATGGTTCACGTTGTTTACTAACGGGAGATAAGTGAGTCTTAAATTTCCTAGATATATAAAGTATGCTTACCAGGCGTATATACCGAGTCAATATGACGGCTATTCATGCGAACCACAGCTTGGTGAGAGTATACTAGTTTCCTACTGGACGATTTGCTACCATAATCTCCCCATCGATAAGTGCTAAACCACTGTCAGTATTTCGCCGGCAGTGTACTTTCCAAAATTATCAGCCTTCCGGTTCAGAGAAAGAACGTTTTCATGAAAATCCTTTTGAATCGTGTTGATTAGACTCATATAAAACAAATCAACTTGCCTTGATGCACGTGCATCAGTAACAGTCAGAGTTGTATAACTGGTTTTATTATCAGATATAACGTGATTTCTTTCGGATCTCATCATGATATCTACTTTATTAGGGGATAGAATCTCTTCAGAGAAGCAGCTCAGGTATTAGGGAATTATTAAGATAATAAATTCTGGAGATTCGGTTACTGGAAATGGTTGTAGAAATTTCATGCAATAGTCTTGTGCAGTTTCGTGTCATAAAAATACCTGAGTTATTTTTCTTTTAGCTTAAACACGTGAGTTGTGTCTTAAACGTTTCGTTTTTTTATGGTCGGTTGTTTGTTATCAGGTACACGCAATAATGAGTATACGGCATTCATCAAGAACTTACAATTGCTTCGCTTTAAATTAGGCATCGGCATCCTGTATAACTGCATAAATGTATGCCTGCAAATTCAATGTATCAATCCTGAAGACAACAATACTTATATAATTTTGTACGCGTTTGAAAAAACGTGGTATAAAATATTGCATTCATGATAAAAATGTGTGCCTTGGAAATAATTGTAAGCACGACTGCAAAAGCATATGATGGATAAAATTGTGTATGTTAATGGCCTAGCTTGTGTATATATATGAACTTTTTTTTACTGCATATGTCATAATCAGATTGACACAACGATTTTCGTTAAGTCACCAAAGTTGAACAGCGTGTAAATTGACTAGTATCAGATGCCTAACAACTTGCCAATACTAGGCTCTCTAAGTGTTCACGTAAGCGGGTAAGCATAATACCTCAAGAAGATCACCCCCACCACCACCTTGAACAGTTCCATGTCATTATTGAACAGTATGCAGTGCATGTTAGTGCCCCTTTCATATTCTAGAGTGTTACCATGCAGTGGGTATATGGTCTTCTGAAGCCGTGGTAAAGACAGCACATCTAGGAAATGAAGGTACTTATAAAAGTGATATGAATAAAAAACGATGTATGTATATGTATTTTTACGATAGTTATGGCTTTGGGTTTCCACGATTTTGATTAGTTGAGTACGATCACGTGTTGTGAGAGAGCATATTTAAAGCTGCCTCATAAATAACGGGATTTAAAACTGAAATTGTATTTAGAAGCTAATATTTGATTGTTAAAGATAGCCATGATTATCGAACACAATTGCCGCATTAATCGAAGGACACTAATATACACTGAGTAAAACTTTCAATAATATGTGAAATATTAAACTTTTTAAATAGGTCTCGCGTCATTATTAAACAACCTTAAACAATTTAAATATTCAATAAACATTGAGGCGTCTTAGCAGAGAAGCCAACAAACGACTACGAATAAAAATAAATATGAAATAAATAAATGTTACCGTAGCCAATAAAAGGCAATTTTATCATACATGACATGGTTTGATTTCCAAAATGCAATTTTTCGAGTAGATTTGAAAAGAATCGCGACATCTTGTTCTTGAGGAACTTTCAATTTTAAATTTGATAGTTTTTCAGTTCAAACCACTAGCCGCAACAAGCCCACCTCCTACTGATTTTTTTTAAATAAAAAATGTAAATACAGAATTCTTTGGAATATTAAACTGCACATGTGCCAATATTCACCCCAAGATAAATACGCAAGTTTCTGAGACGTGCACAGCAAAAACTTTAAATTTTAAAGCAGAGATTTCATACAAAAAAAGATTGCTCTATTTTTTAAATCTACTCGTAAAAACTGTTGTTTTTTTTTTTTAACATGTATTTTCGATTTATAATATAGAGCATTAAGAACAACATAAAAACATAAAAAACACACACACAAAAGGATGTAGGTAGATATAAAAGTAAGTTAATTAGATACTCTTACATTTTTCTCATGTAGTCGTTTGTTAGCTTCTCTGCTAAATAGCTCAAATTGACATTGGTCGCAGATCCATTAATTATGTTTAATTACTTTTCCAAAATTTTCATAGGAATCTGAATTGTCATGAACTGTTACGCTTAGCATAAATCTTAATTGCATTAAATATATTCCTTATTATAGCACCCTACACGGAGCAAGTAGTTTTCTAAATTCAGAACGATCAGTAATTCATTTTTCGATTTTATGTGAAATACATAAATATGAACACATACCTAACTTTACTGAAAAATAAACATGAATTAGAATAATAGGATATTTTTTTTTACTTATCTGACCTCGAATTTAATTATTTCCAAACTAAAGTAATATTGTCTACGACTAATGCCGTTCTCTGCAGGAAGAGACTTTTAACATTTTTTTCCGAGAGCCACATTCGTGTTTCTATGCGCGGCATTTTATATTCAAACTGTTTTCATATTAACGTCTAGATTTTTTTCTTCAGTTTCCATATGTTCTGTAATCCATTCATTGCCATAGAAGTTATAAGTCACGAGTATCGTTTTTGCTCTTGCTCGAAAACGAATTATTAAGTTAAAATGATTCTTTTCCTTTTAAGCACACTTTTGAATATGAAAAGAGTTGGATCGATTGATAAAAAAAGGGAAGTAAGTTAGCGATATTTTCATTCGCATTTTATATAGTGCAATTTCTAATATACGTTTTCGTATTGAATAGTTATCTTTGCCCTTTTTTCTTTGATGTGATTCTCTCTATTATGCATATGTAGAAAAAAAAAAGATTAGTTTTGAATTACGAGGAGTAAAAAGAAAATATTCGTAAAATAATCTGTCTAAGCTGTTCTAAAGCCTCTAAGGTAGAAGAGTAATTCAGATGACGACGGTTTTTTTTTCATGATATGTTTCTACTTCAGCCTCTCCCTTCTTCCCCAACCTTTCGATAATTCCACAAAAGAATCATCAAGTGGAGAAAAGAAGGCATTGTGTGACTATAGAAGCATCGGATATTGAAAATGAATCGTTGTGTATTACATAAACAAGAAAAGACTTTCTTACAATGGTTCCATTCAATCTTCAATCTACGTGTGTAGCGAGAAAAATGTTATTTAAAACGTGTACGAAACAGTGGAATAAATATTCTATCTCATATACAAACGTCACAGATAAAAAAAGTTATTACTAAACATAACAAACGAAAGAAAACTATTTCGTCTCATATGCATCTACTAAAACGGAATGTTTTCTGAATAAATTACTCCCACGACAATGAACACCCTCATTGTAAGTGCCTGCAACCAACATAACTAGCAGCAAATCGCTACTCCATTTCCTATAAAGGTTCCCAAATGAAAGACTTTCGGCTATAATTACTTCATTCTTCAAACTGCTTGTCTTTTGAATTTGCTTTCTGCTTCCTTTTCTTAGACTTGATGAACTCTAAATATTTTTTTTTACATGGAGGTCACTACTTATCAAGGCCCGGAGGCCACTCAGGGATAATGGTTATAAAGTGTACAGTAATCAATGAGATAGTATTGTAGTAATCATTAGTATTGGAGATTTGATAAATTGTCTAACTTAAGGGGGCGGTTTGTCAGGAATTTGTTTATGTTGGACTTGAAGATATCCAAGTTGTAGTCAGGTGGGGAAACAGGCAAACGGAAGAGAGTTCCACAGTCGTGCACTTCTGAGAAAGGAGCTCTGCTCATGGAATGGATGTAGGCACAGATAAAGAGTGGGGAAAATTATGGACAGTAGTTTCAGCCAGACATTAGTGATGGGACGATTCTAATATGTTTCCCGATTTCGATAATATTTAGGATTTAGATACTTTATAAATCTCTAAATATTCAGCTATTATGTTGATAATTTTCCTCGGTTACTTTAAAATTCCGTGTAAAATGTGCTGATATTTCCATAAACTTAATACACTTGGGATGACTATATACTTATTAAACTGCAAGTTTTAAAAAATATATATTAATATTTTATCATTATAACCATCAATGGAAGATTTTGCTTAAAACATATATAGAGAGATGTGGGTAATTGTACAATATTTAATTTAGCCTAAATACGATAGAAATAACTGATAAAAAGTCAATATTGAAAAATATTAAATGTTAGCGGGCGTAAATCTATTTAAGTGCCTTTGATTGTATGCGCAAGTATACAGTTTCACAATAAAATCGGTTAAATTTTTACATTTTTCTATCGATCTGATAATAAATCGAACGTTAAGGACTAAGGCTAGCGTGCTATTCTTTTGGGTTTCGAATGTACGTTATGGCACCAAAATCATTTTTAATAACTACTATACAGTGGATACACTATAATAATCATTAACGTAAGAAATACGCATTAAATGAAATATTATATTTAAGTGTATTTTACGATACGACTTCGTGGGTGACATTACTTTATACTGATTACATAATTGATTGCATAATTATAAATGCGAAATTAGCATAAATTACAATATCATATTTAAACGTATTTGGGTAAGTACTGTTAATCGTTAATAACCTCAATCCAAAGGTTCAAGTCGTTTACATTTATCCTTTAATATCTATAATGATATTATGTGACATTTTACTTTTTCATACGATTTATACTTGATAATTATCGAAATTTAAAAAAAAAAATTGAAGAGAAATGTTCATAATTGTTTCGATAAACATCGATTATCGAATGATGGAACAATATACTAATGATTTATCAACATTTCTTTTAATTAATACGTATACACTACACGGTATTCAATCTCATATACGCTGGGTGTAAAAACTATCATCTTTTTTTTAATGCTAGCATTTCAACTCGGCGTTGTCCGGGTGTTTGGATGTGTATGTTTAGCAAAAATAAATAAATAAAAGTGATAGTAAGAAGGCAGGCTCGAACCTGTACCGCGAAAGAGGAAAAGAATGTGGTAAAAAACTGACGTCTTTGCTGTTACGACTAATGCCAAATCGAAAGCCACTTACCTTTAAATTAAGGCTAGACAATCGAAAGTAGAGGATGACTTTCGAAAATATCGGCGAAAAAAAGCGACCCCCCTGTAGAAAACTGCTCAGTTGAAGGTGAAGATATTAATGTTTTGGGGCAATTTTTCGGTATTTGCCGTCTGGAAGGTCGAACTTTAAAACGATACTGATTTTGGTAAAGTCATTCGCCTCTGTCAAAAGTTTTAGGGTGATATGCAAACAGACATACATACATACATTTATATACTGGTAACTAAAAATTTTCGACCCAAACCGATTAAATAGCTTGCCCTATCTCTGAATACGCTTTATGTAAAATTTCAAATGTTTAGACCAGAAATTGTCAGAGTAATTTAGTAGAGATCGCAGAGATCATATTTTTTGTAATTTAAGCCCTTATTATGACCCCTTAACATTTATTGTTTTGAGCTCAAATCAAGTTATTAAGTAAGATCCATGTCGAAGGAACTTATATCTGACATTTCAAGTGTTTACACCCAAATTTGGCTGAGGAGTTTTCAAAGAACAAATCGTTGAACTTTAAACCCTTAACAGCTAAATTTCTATCCGATAAACAGATCACAAAGATTTTCCGAAATCTCAGTACCCTGTATATCAAATGTTTAGTCTGTAGACTTAAAATTGACAGAGTTATTGCGTAGGGAAATGTGCACAGGCACACAGCCACCAGACACACAGACAGATATATAGACAAGTTAGCTCTTATAGATATACTAGCATTTCAGCCCGGCGTTGCGCGAGTGTTTGGAGGTTTATGTTGAGCAAAAAAAAACAGGGTTAATTAAAATTAATTGTTTTGGGCTCCAATCAAGTTATTAAGTATGATCCATGTGCAAAGAACCCATATCTAAAATTTCAAGTGCGTAGACCCAAAATTGTGGTAGGAGTTTGGGAGAGTTTTCAAAGTTCAAACCGTTGAACTTTACCCCTTAACCGCTAAATTTTTGGCCGAAAACCGATCACATTGATTTTCCCAAATCTCAGTACCCTGTATACCAAATTTCGAATCTGTAGCCTAAAAATTGACAGACTTATTGTGTAGGGAAATGTACACAGACAGACACATACACAAACACACACACAGACATACAGACACGTTCACTTTTACAGATATATAGCCTAGCAATGCCCGGGTGTTTGGAGGTGAATGCTGAGAAAAAAAAACACACACACACACACACACACAAAAAGGGTCAATTTTTTAAACTTTAACCCCTATTATGTCCCCTTAAAATTTATTGTTGTGGGCTCAAAATCGACTTATTATGTTAGACCCATGTCCAAGAAACATATAACTAAAATTTCACGTGTTTAGACCCCAAATTTTCGGAGATGTTTGGTAGAGTTCTCAAAGGTCAAATCGTTGAACGTTGACCCATTAACAGCGAAATTTCTGGCCCAAAACCGATTACATCGATTTTCCCAAATCTCACTACCCTGTACATCAAATGTTGAGTCTGTAGACTTAAAAATTGACAGAGTTATTGCGTAGGGAAATGTACGTAGGCACACAGACACACAGACAGATACACAGACGCGTTCACCCTTATAGATATATTAGCATTTCAGATCAGTGTTTGAATGAGTATGTTGCCCAGGTGTTTGAATGAGTATGTTGCCCAGGTGTTTGAATGAGTATGTTGAGCCCAAAAAAAGTGGTAGTAGGAAGGCAGGCTTGAACCCATACCGCAAAGGAGAAAAAGAACGGGAAAAACCTGACTTCTTTGCGGTTACGACCAACGCCAATCCTAAAGTGACTCATATTTAAATTAAGGCTAGACAATCGAAAGGAGAGGATAACTTTCAAAAATATCGGTGAAAAAACGCCCACCCCCCGAAGAAAAGTGCCTAGTCGAAGGTTAAGATATTAATGTTTTTAGCCAATTGTTCGATATTTGTCGTATGAAAAGTCGAACTTTAAAACGATACCGATATTGGTAAAATTCGTTGATTTTATTTAAAGTTTTAGGCACACATGCAAACATACATACATATACATACATACATTCATATATTGGTAACTGAAAATTTTCGACCCAAACCGATGCAAAAGCTTGCCGTATCTCTGAAAATCCCTTTATGTAAAATTTCACATGGTTAGATCAGAAATTGTCTGAGTTATTTGATAGAGATCGCGGACGTCGAATTTTTTAAAAACTTTGACCCCTATTATTATCCCTTAAAATTTATTGTTTTGGGCTCCAATCAAGTTATTAAGTTAGATCTATGTCCAAGGAACCTATATCTAAAATTTCAAGTGCTTAGACCAAAAATTGTCAGAGGTGTTTGGTAGAGTTTTTAAAGGTCAAATCGTTGAACTTTAAATCCTTAACAGCCACATTTCTGGCCGAAACCCAATCACTTATATTTTCCCAAATCTCAGTACCCTGTATATCAAATTTCGAGTCTTTAGACTAAAAATTGACAGAGTTATTGCACAGGGAAATGTACACAGACAGACGCACAATCAGACAGACAGACAGACACACACACACACACACACACACAGGCGCACAGACGCATGCACTTGTATAGATATACTAGCATGGGTGCCCGGCGTTGCCCGTGTATTTGGAGATGTATGTTGAGCAAAAAAAAAAAAAAGAGTGGTCAATTTTTTTTAAATATGACGCCTATTATGACCCCTTAACATTTATTGTTTTGGGATCACATCAATTTTTAAGTTAGATCCATATCCAATTGACCTATATCTAAAATTTCAAGTGTTTAGACCCAAAATTGTCGGAGGAGGTTTGTAGAATTCTCAAAGGTTTAATCGTTAAACTTTGTCCCTTATTCGCCAAATTTTTGCCCGAAACTCGATCGCATCGATTTTCCCAAATCTCAGTACCCTGTATATCAAATTTCGAGTCTGTAGACTTAAAATTGACAGAGTTATTGCGTAGGGAAATATACACACACAGACACACAGATACACACACAGACAGACAGACAGATAGAGACTTTCACTTTTATAGATATATAGATAGATAGGTCTTATGAATATAAAAATAAAAAAGTGAATATGTAGTTATCCTCTAGCTAAGAATTTACATTAAAATCCGAGTAACGCTTGGTAATCCATGAAATAATATGCGCCGATTTACTATGTAATAATATGCTTCTGCGAATCTTTACCGCAGTGATAATCGGTATATAGCAATGCCCTTCACATTATATCTTACAAGTGTATATAATATCTATTTTAGTCTCTCATTCTTCGTTTAATATTTTCTCGGAAACTCTTGAACTGGTGTGGATGAAATTTTGTTTGAACGTTTGTTATATAAGTTGCAGCAGGCTAATTATAATAATATTCGCTCAATGCACAGTACTGGATAAAATTAGACTTGTTCAAAGTTACAGAGTCCACTCGAAGATCAAATTCATTTTGAGTATGGTAGCTATTAGGGCCCTAACGCAGTAACCGTTAGTAGTGCAAACTTACTATAATTAGATTATTCGTTAGGACGGTTCAATAAGACTTTGTTTACTTTGGACTTGAAGTCGATAATATTATAGTCAGCTGGAAAGGAGACAAGTGGAACAGAGTACCACACGCGGGTGGTTCTAGTAAAGAAGCTTTCTTCAGTGAATCCAGGTTGGGATTTAAGAACCGATAGAGAGTGGTGGAAATATTTTATAATGATTTTGGCTGGACAAAGTTTTTTTTTTTTTTTTTTGTAAAAGATTTGCAAAGTAAGGAACATAAATTTACGCTCAGTCGAACACTTTCCATGAGAATAACAATAAAACAGAAGCAGACTAGAAATCTTTTAGTAGGCAAAAAAGTTTTTAAAAAGAGAGAGAGAGAGAGGGCACCACATACTAGATAACGAATTAGTGTTTAACTCTAACAACGGAGGAGGATAGGGTGCCCCGAGAAACTTCTGTCCAAATGTGGCAACAGTGCTCTATGTTAGGAATACTTGGTTATAGGTTTTCGGACAGACATTTGGCTGTCAAGGGGTTAAAGTTAAAAAATTTCACCTGTGAAAACTCTACCAAACTCCTCCAAAAATGTTGGGTCTAAAGGCTTGAAATTTTAGATGTCGGTTACTTAGACATGCATCAAGCTCTTTTAATTTAATTTGATCCCAAAGCAATAAATGTTCAGGGGTCGAAATTGGGGTCCAAGTTTAAAAAAAAGGACTTCTGCGGTCTCTACCAAATTACTCGGGCAATTTTTTGTCTTAGCATTTGAAATTGTACATAAAGTGTATTTAGACATAGAACACTCTTTTTACACAATTTTTGGCCGAAATTAAGCTTCCACGGGGCTAAAGTTCAGAAGATTTTACCTTTGCGGTCTCTAGCAAACTATGCAGCTAATTCTCGGTCTAAATATTTGAAATTTTACATAAATGGTATTCAGACATACAGCAAGTTTTTGATTAGTGTTTGGGCTAAAATTCGGCTTCCAAGAGGTCAAAGTTGAAGTAGTTGACCTTTGCAGACTCTACCAAACACCTCCGTCTATTTTGGATCGAAACACTTTTTAATTTTAGATAAGTGTTACCTGAACATGAGTCAAACTTTTTAATATATATATATATATATATATATATATATATATTTATATATATATATATATGCACATTACGTTATGAAGGACCGAGCAAAACCGAGCTGAACTGATTGTATCATATAAAACCGTAATATAGCTATGCGTTTTCACAGGTTTTTCAAGCATTCAAGAAGTTCTCATGGTGCATGCAAAGTGCTGCATCGAAAACAGATAGATAGAATCAAGCGGCCTGCTGCATAGGTACATCAATTCGTCTCCATGCTAGAAAATAAAACTCACAGTTGGCCGGAAAGCAATACCGATGGGAATATCGATTTTACAACCTAGAATATATAAGTAACATCAGCTTTTGCAGTCACGAGCGTTTTCTTTTTACGAGGTATGTTGTATAACTATGCATTTCATTTAATGTTCCAACATTAAGAATACTATCACGAAAATTACTGCAACTGAGATCTTTGAGAAATGCATAATCAGGCATTCTAATAGACTGAACTGTCCATGTTTAGTAGACATTACATAAGTTCTCGATGTTAATATATATAACTAATGTAAAATAAGTCGCGATTGTTTACTTCATCTGTACAGAAAAGGTTAAGTTTGCTAGAGGAATGGTAAATGGTGTTCATACACAAAAGAAGAAAAGTGATTTTGAGAGAAAAAGACAGATTTAAATATTGAAAAGAGAATGTCACATAAGAAAGAAAGAGAGAAAAACGAAAAACATAAGAAGTGAATAAAAGTGGCGGTTGCTTGGTTTTGTTTTACGGCATATCAACCCTTTCCAGGTTATTTAATGCCGAATCCAGTGATTTTGAAGAAAAAAAATTTAATAGAATATATATTTTTTTTTTTCAAGTCGGTTTCTATTCAACCCATAGTTGGGATCCTAACAGGTACTACCACTTCGGGTCAGAGTAAATGTAAATTTAAGGGTGGCTTCACATTTCCCAATGCCCACAAGCTGGGGCCTCACCATCGGATATAGTTTAAGGACATACCCAGGGCCTAAAATTGGCGGGATCTATAGTAACATTACAAAGTACTCTAATTTGTGATATATTTTAATACTGTAATCTTAGTGAAAACATTGTTATTAACCAATGTACAATAACGAATGTTCATGTGAATGAATAAAATGACGGCAATAAAAAATATCTTTAACATAGCAGATTTATCAAGATAGAAAAATCCTCACACAGTTAACAAAGGCAATAAAACATATTAAATAAAAGATAAGGAATAAAAGTTACAAACCACTAAAACATACAGTCAGATAAATAAGAAAATAAATAAAGAAAATAAAGAAATAACTCTTGATGCCAAGACATTTGGAAGATAAATGCTTTTCATCAGAAATGTAGTAAAACCGGCATTATATAAAATATAAATAAAAGTTGACTTAAGACCATTTGATTAAAAATCATATTCACCATTCATTTCTAATGTACATGTGCTTTAGCCAGCTTTCTTTATATATTGTATTTTGTATAAAGTTGGCCCTTCTCTTCTGAGGAGAAGCATTTAATTTTTAAATGCCGTGACCTAAACTGGTTATTCGCATAAATCTTATTGAGACGATGTTATAATAAATTTTATAGGGTGTCCCAAAAGAAGCTTTAAATTTGATTAACTTCTTCAATATTTTATTTATGCTTACCAATTTTCATATGTAAGTAGATGAGCCTCTGTGTGATCTTAAGAAATATAGTAAGATATCATAGTCTACTTAATTTGATCTTATTTACACGACTTAATAGAGGATATGTTTTTCACAAGGTCAAATTTTAGTTATGAAAAATGATGTTACTCAAATGTCCACCATTTTGTTTTCATACTCTCTGCAGGCCATTGTACATTGTCATTGGCATACGCTCTTGCACTAATTGAATTTCATATGGAAATTTGACCTATTCATGAGGCATTCTGTGAAGAGATGATCGAGAGACCCCATTTTGACTTGATCTTCTTACTGATGTGGTTTGATCCTCGGCCACACTCTCTGCTGATCTCTGACGATTCTCATCACTTCTTGCCGCTCGGGGTCTACCAGATTAAGGGAGGTCACATACAGACCCTTACTCATACAATTGAGCCACCATAGCTTTTATTACATTAGGAGTAGGGGAATTTCTTGTGTTGAAGTTCGTAGAAATTCTCTTTGAGTTTCTGATATTGACTCATTCAACCGAAAACTATGAATTAGATAAATATTCGCTCTTGGACTTATGATGACTTTGAAAGTGTTACTCTAGATGATCTGAAAAAAATAAAAGAAAAATATAAAATATTAACAAAGTTATACATTTTTTTAATCATCAGCTTCTTTTGGGACACCCTGTATGTAGCTATTATTCCTCATTACACGCGCACACACAGACACAGACACAGACACAGGCACACACACACACACACACACACACACATATATATATATATATATATATATATATATATAATAGATAGATAGATAGATAGATAAAGGCTACTTTCAGTCTTGACAGACTACGGATACCCATTGTAAGGGTGGTTGCCCGTGATATTTTTTGTGGCGAGAGTTTCGCAATCCCCATCAACAACTCTCCTGAGTCGACATTGTTAAATAGCAGTTGCAAGTGGAGGTCCATGAGGAAAGCGTAAAGCACATAGTCTATTGTATCCTTTGACATTCTAATATTAGGTTTGTGAAACAAAGTCATGAAGAAATGTAAATATAGCCACTTATATATATAACAGTAGTCTCTATAAGTTCAAGGCCAAATTAAAAATCACACAACCTTCAATCTTTGTTTTCATTAACAGATTGTTTTGTTGTATTATACACTGATTGTAAAGGTGCTCTTACAATTCATTTGTCTTCGGCCAAGAAATGCGTCTAAGTCTTTGATATCGCATTTTTATTAGAGCAAAATTTCATTTAATGGAACTTTCTTCTGAAGAGTGCAAACGGCCAGTTGTCCCTGAGTATTATATTTAGAGAATGTTGTAAAAATATAAGTGGTAATATATCTATCTAATATCTATAATATATCTTATAAAAATGTCGCGAGAGAGAGGGAGAGAGAGAGAGAGAGCAAGCAATAAAGAGACAAGCGAAGAGGTATTATATCATAATTTTGCTGTATAACATTAATGTTCTATTTCTATGTTTATTAAACAAGATTCTCCAGCAATGTAAAAGTTCATAAAACATGACTAGTTATCTAGAACTATCTGGACACCCGTCGTTGCCCGGTCGTACAATACGCTTAACATGATATTTTAATTTATGCAGATTTCGTGTGTATTATTATAGATTTGATTCTCTATCGATTATTATATATTTACGGGGAATAAATTGTCAGGTAAACTAATTCAAATAAATAAATAAATAAATAAATAATAATAATAACAATAATAATAATAATAATAATAATAATAATAATAATAATAATAATAATAATAATAATAATAATAATATTGTCGTTCATCAAATTTTGTATGCATTTGTTTACAATATAATGTCAGCTGATATAGTGGCTTGACGATGAATTCCCAGAAAAAAATTAACTTCTGATTTAATAAGAAAAAAAAAACATTAAAATAAAATGGTGAGGTACACTCCGACTTCAATAGGAGATCATTTGATTTTTAGTCGAATGCTCTACCACTGAGCTATCTATTCAGATCACAATACACACCACTGAGCTATCTATTCAGATGACAATAAATATGTTGTTGTTTTTTTCAGAAGAAGTGATTTGTTGCGATTTTATTATTTACCTTGCTCGGTGTAACGCAACATATTCCACTGTATATTTTTTTCTTTTTATCTATAAAAAAGAAAGAGTATTTTATAGATTGAATTTTTTGGGATTTTTAAGATAATTTACTAATTTTTTATTATTACGCGTGGGCTGTGTAACGTAAAATATTCCGTTGTAAACATCTCCTGTTTTATCTAAATGAAGGGAAAGACTATTTTTAAGATCAGATCTATTCGATTTATGATACTTATCGGGTGAATTTTTGTACAAAATATATTTAAGACCACCGCTACACTTATGTGGTGTGAAATTTGCAAAAGATAAACTTAACACTATGAGGAAGAATCTCACGCGCACACGCAAAGTTACTTTTATATAAGAATTGAGAGACATCACTTAATAATCATAAAAGCAACAACGGTTTAGCCAAAAGTATATTATACTCATAAACATAGTCTTCGTCTCGTGTTTAGACTGATTCTAAAGTTGTCTACCATTGCGAAAGGTTTGTGTCCGGCCCTTTTTTCGCCTGGTATTTTTATGCCTTAGTCTTTGATATAATCTTTATCATAGCCTATCTATTTCCTTATAAACAGCCTGTAGTCAAGATAAATGGAACACAATTTGAATTGAAGGCCATGCAGTTTTTATTCTTGCGAAGAACTTATGATACGGTGCATTTTCAAATAATGATTAGCGCTAGATGGTTTTCATTCCCCCACTCTTTATCTGTGCCTAAATCAAAACGTGGATTCCATGAACAAAGCTTATTTCTTAGAACAGCGCACCTGTGGAACCCTGTTCCGTCTGCATGCTTCCCACCTGACTACAAATTGGATGTGTTCAAGTCCAACGTTAACAAATTCCTAATGAACCGCCCCCTTAAGTAAACACTTCATCAAATATCCACACTAACGTAATATACTTGCAATAACTCTTATCCCTGAGTGGCTTCCGAGCCTTGATAAGTCGTGACCACTGTGTAAAAAAAAATATATTGTGGTTAGTAATCTAACATGGGCATCGATGAACAAAATATATGGCGCTTCCCAAAATATGGAGACCATAGCTTTGCATGCTGATGTTTGTTTTGTTTTGTATTCGTTTTAGGCGACTTTGTACATGTTTCCGTCTACTGGGCTGACTATTGTTTTGATTTTGAAGTGAATTGTTGGATGTATACATTGCCATATATTAGCACATAAAACTGTTGAGTAGTGGTACATTTTAAAGGTAAGACGGGGACATATATAACTATAAAGAGGGGGAGATAGGATGACATTTATACAGTTCTGTGGATTCTTATATATTAGCGAGGAGAGAGGGTGATAGAGGGATTGCATGCACAGTTCTTATACTTCTTATAACATATAGAGAGGAGGAGATATATATTCTTGGAAATCTTCATAATAAGATTTTAACACATTGCCTTCAATTTGTGGAATGACGACACATGACAACAGTTTTACAAAAACACAAAGATGATGATTCTTTATTTCATTGGAGCGGTCGAATGATGATGACGTCAAGAATTCACATTTGGGATCTACATAGGTTAATGACTTTCCTTCGCGTCCAAAGGACTCTGACTCCAACTCTCTCTCTCTCTCTCTCTCTCTCTCTCTGACTAACAAGCAAACTAAACTGTTCTGCCTCGACTGCTACTCTAGCTCCTATATTTAAAATCTCACTTTTGCTATGACGTCAGAAGGGACCAATTCACGTGACTAAGCACACGTTTTTCCAAACACACGTTAGACAACAAAACGATTTCTCAACATATGCTCTAACCTATTTTTTAACTAACCTATTATTAACAATGAATTTTTCATTTGTATTGTTCATTCTCTTCAGCTGACACTTCTATTATTCAGTTTTGTAAAGAACGACCAATTATAATAGAATTTAACAATATGCATTTTTAACATTACGATTTCTACCATTCTATTTCTTAACCTTGCTTACAAGGTTCGATCCCTGGCTTATCCTAATCGCATTTTCACCTATCTAATACTATTCGCATTTACGTGGAAAGATGACAGCCTTTCTTTGTAACACAACGCTCTGATTGGTCGACAGCTTTCTTGTTAATAAACGCTGATGAAAAATAGTTATTACAACGCTTTCCGATATGCTGAACTCTTCTATTTTAGACAGATTTTATTTACAATCGAGCAAAACGTTGTGGAGGTTTTAGCAAGACGACTTTTGATTTTTGTGACCTCTGCTCTCAGCATAGTTTGTGTCTATACGATCGCGTTTAAAGTCAGTATAATATCTTTTAACATTTATTCCCGATGGAACTTGTGTCTGAAATTCAGTTATCAAACTATTTTCTTATTTGAACCGCATTTTCCGATTAGTAATAAATGTTATATCAATATACGAAATGATCGTGCCCGTGACTTGCATATCAATTTCAACATGAAGGAAGTCTTTATTAAAGTGCGTAGTGTTGCTTAAATCTAAGCTCGGAGAATTGCAGCTACTGCCATAAGAAAGTATGTAGGCGGATCACTCGAGATAATTAGTGTCTTTGGGTAAGTAGAGCCTGTCAGCTCTAGAGAAAAGTTAATCCCGATTTCAAATGTTCACAGTTTTGTAGAATAATCACCTATGACAACGGGTACAGGAGTAGACTTCGAAAAATTTTCCCGAATGGAGTCCCAACTGCAACTCTCTTTGCGGGCGTTTAAGAATCGTGCTATCCCGATTGAGCGTTAAGCGACATTGACAGAGGACGTAAGCGTGCTACGAAAATGATTACATGCCCTCAATATCACACAGCCAAGGCTATCATCCAAGGATTCCAATGATCGCCGCTGATTAACGGGGTTCTATTACTATAGAAAAAAGAAGACAGGGTTTACCCCTCCAACGTAAAGCATAAATTACATAAACTTTTATATCAATAACTATGTGTTTAACCCAGATTATAGTTGTTCAGAGTTTATGAATGCATGTGCAGTTATTACAATTATTTGTTGTTGATTTCTTATAAAATGCGTTCAATGCTTTTTTTTTAAATATTATATAAAGAATTCGTAATTTAATGCGCGTCTTATTAAAAGTCAGAAACTTTTGTAGATACAATTCCGCATATCATCCGAATTTATGATACGAAAATTGCTAAAAGAAATACACGCACGTAAGGCCACATGATGCCATGGATAAAAGTGCTAACATTTAATTAATCCAAGTTTTAAAATCTTGCGGTTCAATCCTAAGTTTGCGCGATATAATTACTAATAATTACTTGACTGTTACTCTGGCATCGTTCAGAAAATGAAATCAAGCTTCTCCAAAGAATTACATAACCAAGTTTCCGTTCATAAGTGGCTAAAAATCTCACAGTAAAACCTAGATATTTGTATTGTATTATTATGTTACGAGGGGCGTGCAATAAGTCATGTCCCTGACCCACTTCCCATAGAAGTAGAGCAACGAAACTTGGCACAGTTATTAGTCTTTCTCTACATAGGAAGCAACCAGAGTTATGCATTTCTCCTATCGTTTGATGCAGCTATGGAGATCGTTTTTGTACAACACTCTAGGTTGGTCCTCCAACCACGACGTGACTTCAGAAATCAAGGCTGCATCATCTGGGAAACGCTTTCCTTTCAAAAACAATTTCATGGCTGGGAAGATGGGAAAGTCAGAAGATGCAAGGTCAGGAGAGTAGGGAAGATGGGGAAGGATTTCATAACCACACGCCGGTGCCTCAGATCTGGCGACATGCGAGTTGTGGACCGGAGCGTAGTACTGCAGGAGGAGGGTACCTTTGCCGATCTTGCCCCGCCTCTTGATTTTTATAGCTTCCCTTAATTTCCTCAAAAGTGAAGCACAATAGGCTCCTGTAATTGTAGTACCCTTTGCCAGAAAATATGTCATCACTACTCCCTCCTCGTCCCAGAAGACTGTAAGCAATACCTTGCCAGCGGAGAGCTGCATCAATGCCTGCTTTGAGGGTGGTGAGTTCAAGTGCTTCTACTGCATTTATTGGGCTTTGGTCTCTGAATCATAGTGATGGACCCAGGTTCAATCCTGTATAATTAGTCTTTTGCAAAACTTTGACTCATCTTCTTGGCACCTCTCCAAATTCATTCTCGAGCACTCGGCGAGTTCTCACTTCTGGAATTGTGTGAGCAACCTGGGAATCCATCTGGCAGACACCTTATGCATATGCAAATAGTCATGAATGATAGTTTCCACAGACACTTTACTAATCTTAACATCTTGGGCTATTTGGCGAATAGTAATGCGCCGATCTTCCAAAATGGTAGCCTCAACTTGACGGACAGATGCCTCATCAATGGCAGAAGGGGGGCGACTAGGCCTGGGAGCTGTTTCCACAGACTTCCGGTCATGTTTGTATTCACAATGCCAGCGTTTTACAAGATCGTATGAGGGGGCATTATCACCATAAGTTTATTTCATTTCATCAAAAGTTTCCTGTGGTGTGCTTTCTTTCAAATACAAAAACCGGATCACTGCACGACATTCAACAGGCTCCATTTTACACCTGACTCAGTTCAAACACCTGTAAAACAGAAACCAACATTAGTTCAGAGCTGTAATTTGTTACATAACCTGAAGAGATATAAACCATTGCACATGCAAAATTTCAGCTAGATCTGACTCCTGGAAGTGGGCGAGGGGCATTACTTATTGCACACACCTCTTATTTGAAGCGTTGCATGTATTTTAAAATTAATAATTACGTATATAAAATACGTTTGTCAGGCTAAAAACAGGGCTCATGTTTTTTTTTATAAACTATTTTTTATCTATTCATATATGTCGATAATAAAGATCCTTGTCAATGGAAGTCAGTTTTTATGTCTTATTTTTCTTGTCCGCATGGTGAAATCCGCGTGTATTGTTTTTGAAAATCATAGCATTATAAGACCTTCGAACTAACACTCTTTCACGCGGATTCCACGATGCGGAAAAGAAAACAAATAAATAAATAATAGACTTTCATTGACAGGGGTGTTTATCATGAAAAAATCTGAATAAACAAACAAATTGGTTTATAAAAAGAATATGAGTTGTTTTCTAGCCTTCTAAACGTATTTTGTATACGTATTTCTTAATTTCAAAATATATGCAACGCTTCTTATGCTAGTAACATTTCTATAATTTATTTTGCGCGGCTTACGCGACAACCTGCGCTGATGACTGTTTTTTGAAAATCCTAGCGTTATAAGACCTTCGGACTTACACTCTTACACGCGAATTCCACCATGTGGACAAGAAAAGGAGAAAAAAAACAGACTTTCATTGCCAAGTATTATTATCATCGAAATATCTGAATGAACAAACACATTTTAAATAAAAAAAATATGCGTTGTTCTCTAGCTTTCCAAACATAAATTCTTAGTTATAAATATTTGTGTTCGAAAAGCCGCATTTCTACAAATATACAATCAGACCATGTATTGAGTATTGTTGTCATATGTGGACTGATGAAGGTTTGTCCCATTTAACGATTATTTATAAATTGCAGAAATGCGTCTGTAATTGGATTGGCCTCACAATTTTTCTTAGCTGCAACCTATTTCTTACATATATGATGTTGATATTCTCACGTTAGAGAATGGATAGAGAGAGAGAGAGAGAGAGAGAGAGAGAGGGAAAGTGTGAATTATAGTGTAGACACGTTGATCGGACGTCAAGATCAGCTGATTGGATTGCGTGTGAGTCATGTGATCAGGTTAGCTGAATCGACGAGATTTGGTTGCGACTTGGACGAGAGCGGACGGCTTCGCCGTTGTCTCGTCCCCTTTACTGGGAGGGGGGAACGAACGCTGACGTGGTAGAAATAAGACCTAGAAGAAGACACAAGCAAATTAACTTTCCAATCTTATGTGAACAAACTGGGAGGTGAATAAAAAAAAACTATAAAACCAATTTCTTGTCTTGGTGTGAAATAAATCTTCGTGCCCAAAAACAGGTATCAAGTCTCCCTCCCAGACGAGAATTTCCAGATGGACCAACAAAATGGTAGAAGGTATGTTCAATGACATGTCACACACATATTCACACTTAACAGCATATGAACATATGTAATAGAAAGACCACTATACGATCAAACACAACGACATAAACTCTGATAAGATAATCAAACACGTAATCTTTTATAAATAGACACGTTTTAATATATCATCGCAATTTCAATTTCAACCAATATACAACAAACGCTCAGTTATGATACGACAACGTAAGACTCAGGCTATTCTATAAATACTATTATAGCATGTGTCCCTAGAATTGGCTAATCTATTCCTCGCTTATTTTGTTCTCGCTCCTTTTGTTATGTTGTGTGTAGGCATATGTTCTATATCAACGTACATGTTGAATAGTGGATTTTATCTTTTTCCGCATATTCATGTTGGTGTAAATGCGTGTATGTATATACGTCGTATCATGTAGTTGATCATCGAGTATGTATATTTTAACATTTATGCAACAGTTCTAATAAGAAACGATTGACGTGGACGTATCGAAACAGTTGTAGAAATACATCCCTTTTAACAGATGTAAATAACACAACACATACTTGAATTATTTACGAACATTTATTTTCATGATCCGGCCGGCATCTTCGGAGATTACACGTTTTTACATATTAGCTGTCTTAGATGACGCCGCTCCCCACGTTATGGAGACACCAACTCCCCTTTTGGAGTCGTCCGTTTTCTCTGATGTTCGATTAACGACCGACTAGAATCTCTTCAAATTTGGATCTCATTACGAGTCTCATTACATGTCTCAGATACTACGCTATGATCCCAGCCCAAAGGGTCACGACATTTTAGTTTGACTCATTAGAGATCTCCATCAATTCGTTGTTTAAACATCTCATTGTAATACAGCTTCTTATTCAAGAAATTTCTTTCCAAGGACTGCAAGTTTGTGGCATTCTATTTCCGCTCACTCTTTTCCTTTTACCTACAACCTTGGTCTTTACCATACTAAAGTCAGTTGGTATCTTTTGCCTCTTGCTATAATCAGCTTTCTTTCTGTTAGCTCCTTACATCAACTAGGTTTCATGTCTTGTTCGAACGATTATTATAAGACACAACGGCCGGAAAGTCATAGATAAATCACCCGAATCAAGAAGAGAAATAGAAATAATACAAAATATCAAGTCGAATGTAAATAACCATTTGGTGAGCCGGATCCTGAATAATTAAGTCCACCCTAATTTAACCATTACTGATTAACATGGATTCGTCTCATCATGTATCCAATACTTATTAACCTTCATCTTAGAATAACCTCCTGGCCTTGCTAAGTGGTGATCCAAAGTAAAAGACATATGAATATGAATGCACTTCAGGTAATATGTTATAAAATTAGTTCGCGTGGTGGTAGAAAAAATATGTTTTGTTGTTACGTTTACACTATCAGTTCTATCAAGAACAACATTAAAGCACATCTATATTTTATAAGTATGGAACAAATTGCAGTGTTTCATATGTTTAACAGATGCTAAAATGTAACGCAATCAATGATTTTTTTTTATTTTGTAACTCACTTGATTACAAAAATCTTCGATTAAATGGAGATAATACATTTTTTTTTTACTTCCGCGTTTATTGCCGTTCAAATGTCGTCCGTTAGAATAGTTAACATACAATGATATTTAAAATAAAAATGAGTTTATATTATTCAATAATTTATTCGCAAATTAAGAAACCCCGGTCACATACACGTGTATTCCTTATGTTTAGTCGGCATGTCTGTCAAACGTTGATCTTTTCTTGCCTGCCTGTTTACAGCACTATTATGTTGCCAAATACCATAGTCAAGACAACCTGTTAAATAGTAAGTGCTTACGTCATTTGATGTCCGTTCCTTACCGAATTAATCTCATACTTAATTTGACCCACCCCGTTCCGTAACATCCCTCTTTAGTACAATATCCATCCTTACGTTGAATATTTACTAAGTGAGTTGGCGTCATGAACGAATAAAACGTTTATCAATTTTCTTTTTATTGCGGACTATTATCCTCATCTTTTCCTAGTCGTTTCACGACGTTTCGACCAAGTATTCCTCTGTACTTCGGGCCCCGTGGCGCAGTTGATAAAGACGTTCAATCTCTACGGTTTCAGGTGAGAATTGTCTGAATATAGTGGTTTTAATCCTACCCAAAGCTGATCAGAGGCTTACTTGGCCAAAACGTGGTGAGACGACAACAACTACGGAAGGCAGTAATTGCAGTGAATGCAGTCAGGAGATTCAGAGTTCCTATCCGTCGCGGTTACCACCTGACGAAGGTCAGAGGAATACTTGGCCGAAACGTCGTGAAACAACTAAGAACAGATAAAGATAAAAATAAAATTGATAAATAATACTCATCTTAATGAATTCCAATTAAGAATAAAACGTTGTTTTTTTTTTTCTAAATTTTATTATTAGCAGGGTGACACGAATGGAATGATGATTAACGAATATTTCACACTCCGATACTTTTTAATGTCATCAAAATCGGTGAAATCGTCAATTTTTCAATTAAATCGATTGATTGTATGCTCTAGTTGGGGACCCATCGCGGTGCACCTGGAGTTGGATTTACATGCCTCGAACATGCTTTGTGATGTTAGGCTGTTTTAAGGCATAGGTTTTGGTCAGAATCACCCGTTCTTTCTTCCATAATATTATTTTGATTATCGATACTTATCGAAGACATTCCGATACAAAACATATTGTTACATGAGAAGGGCTGTCCCCTTTTCATGTAAGTATAAAAATTGAGAGATTTAGTTAAATGTAAAAATTAAATAGAATAGACGAAATTCGAACCTCGTAATTTAGGTTTAGAAATAGATTGCGAGAGGGAATTAGAAAATGGAATGTAAAAACAAACCATTGTTTAGCTTAGAGATAAAATAGTTTTAAGAAAAGGAATGAGAATTTGTTAATTCTGTTATGAAATTGAATGAGGAATGCAACTATAGGATAATTTAATAAACATGTTTTAACATATTGGAAATATAGGTTACTGGAAATATAGGTTAAAATTCCTTTTGTAAACACAGGAAAATGTATTGGACACGTATTTCCAGAACACGTGAAAGAAGACACATGTTTTAACATGTGTATGACGTCATGGAAAATGGGAAGTTCTCGATATAGTTAGAAACTTGAGAGTTAAGCAGAGAGAATCTGAGGACGAGAGACGAGAGTCTGGAGTCCAGAGATGGACAGTCGAACGTCTGGAAGCGAGACGGTCACCTTTGAAACATAGAATGTAAAACTTTAAATTCCTGACTAAGAAAATCACCGATCAGTCCATGGAAATAAACGCGTCATGTGTTTTTATAAACGCCGTCTTCGTGTTGTAATTCTACCAAAAGATAAAGTGAAATTGTCATTATATGTCTTATATATCCTGTGTTTTAAAATGTCTTCACATACGCAATTTCTCTACACCTCATATCTACAATGTGAACACTAAGACTGTCTCAACACTGCCTCCTCACTCTAAGAGCGTCTATTACACTTCTAAGTATGAACATTTATATATATGAATCTCTTCATAACACTAACACAGAACGCAAAATCTCTCTTAATAAGACTCTATAAGACTCACTTTTAATAAGACTTCCTAACAACAACAATAACACAAACAAAAAGAATAACAACAATAATAATAATAATAACTATATAACAGTATTTTAGAACACTGCCAGCCATGTAAAGAAGCTTCGCGTGAAATTTCATAAAAATCGATCCAGCCGTTTTCGATTTCATTAGAAATAAAATCACACGCACAATGTCTCATTTATATAATAGTAGATATTTCAGTTCAATATCATTCTATTTTTCCTCTTGACTCCTTATTTTGCCCTTAAATTCAACCACCTGCATCTATGTTCTTTGATATCATCTCGCCATAATAATGTAATGCGAATACTTTTCAGAAATACGACGATGATTCGGTTACAGACATTAGGGAAGGGCGATTTAACAATCAGAGTATATATGCTCATTAGAAATTCTATCATTTCACGTGTGACCGCATATATTTCTGTGGCAAAGCTTCTGAATAGAGTCAAGCTGTGTAAATATGTTTTTATATGCACTCCACGATTCAGAGTTGTATATAACGTCTTAGAATAAAGTATTGCTGACTATTCTTTTTTTCATATTTGTTTTCTTTTTCTTGTTCACACCATAAGCGTGCAAGCTTAACAGTCTCTCTTATCTAATTCGATTCGAAAAAAAAATGCTGTTTTGTCTGATACGCATAAGGTACAGATGAATAAGTAATGAGGTTTGTTTTAACCGAGTTCCAACGTTGGCGCCGGTGTCTAATTTGTCCTTTGCTACTTTTTATTTATTTTTTCTCGTATTCTTTTGAAACTTTTTTTTTTCAAGCCAGTTTCTGTGGACAAAGACTTCTGTAATTGGGTGAGCTAATTAGTGATGAATCGCCTTTTTCCTACCAGTCCCTCTCGTTCCAGACAATGGTTAAATTAAGACCCATTTGATCAACATTAGGAGTGTGTGTCTCCGACAACGTTTAGTTGATAACCGGCAGCGCTTTCGACTAAACAAGTTTAGGAGTCTGATCTGGCGTTTGATTTAGTCTGCCTTTTTTTTTTTTTAATTTGAAACTAGCCAGAAAGAAAAAAAAAACAGAATTTCCCGTGAGTAATAAAAACTTAAAACTGGAAAGTTTGGAACAGTCTTTTCGTAATTATATCCTCCGTTAATTCTTTTCCTTTCTTTCTTTAACGTTTCATATAGTTCTGTTGTTCTGCAAAATTCTGTAATATATTTAAACTCAACTTACAATAGAATATTTCGATGTTAATCTTCATATAGACCCGAGACTGAAAACCTTATTTTTATTATGGACCCCAAAGATTTTTTTCATAATGGTTGTACCCACGTGTATATGTTGTTTTTAAAGGAAATATGTATTTTCATGTTATTAAGCATTAGATAAATTACATTATTTTCTATAACATAAAATTCAAATACAAATCTAGAAAATGTTGATGAAAATATGTCCATATCATTACAGACAAAACAAAATTGGATTTTTTCGTGAGCTCCCTTTGAAGCCTCGGTTTTTCCAGCTCAGGTTTACAAGCATTACGGTTGAACATTCTCGATCCAAACCTATGGATATTTTGTTCTATCTATTGTGAGAGTTCACTATTTTAAAATGACGTTTATGATTTCCTACATCGGGAAAATGACAAAACACAGATTATAGTAAATTAAATATTATATACATTTAACCTTTTTCGCCAACAAACAAGTGGTATTACAACATGAACGTTAAGGGCATTTATTTGTGATTGTGTATAGAAAGGAACTGTGGAGTGTTGAACAGTTAGCTGTCTGTGTGTGGCTACAATATGGCTACACTTAATAACTTACTGAAGCACACAGTGGTATACGCGTACATCCATTATAAAGCGCGTCACATATACTCCTTGAATGCTTCAATCACTTTACTATCGTCTGGTGATTTTCGCTGTTTGGAGACCGATGTATAAATGTATTCATTTCAACTCCCATGACATTTATCACTGAACTAATATTAAAGTCATACGCAGGAACTGTTTTACTTATATCTCTCAATCAAATGCATTTTCTACACTTTATTAGGGAAAGTTTTGATTACTATATTTCAGACATACTGATAATCTGTGAACACTAAATAGTAGACTCGGACTTCCTAATTATCTCAGCATACAAGAATTCTTAACTCGGCAAAGTCTCTAAAAATATGATCAAACATTCCATGTTTATATATCTACTAGCGAGGGGTACCCGGCGGTTCCCAGGTGTTTGGAGGTGTGTGTGGAAACTTCGGGGGTGGGGGTTAAAAATGTTTTTGTAGGTAAGTATGAGGATCGAACTCGAACCATTGAGGCAAAGTTGGAAATAAAAGTGTGAAAAAAAAAGTGCGACGTTAACCCTTGTCCCACCGCGATATGCTAACGGAAACACCTTTGAATTTATTTAATTACTTGGATTTGGCAGGTGCCCGTTTTAATGAGTAAATGAGGTCAAGTTCGACTGCGGGATGGTATGTCATTTACTGCGGGAACGCTTCCCAAGATGTTATAAGAAAAAGACTAACCCACATGCGGCGAGCGACACATGTTGAATATTTATCTTCCCAAAGTCGAGCAAATTAAATAGACAGGCGAACTTCGTTGTTAACTCTGAGATATTACGATTTATATGTGATATAAAAAGTTTTAAGAAGTTGTTAGGCGACCGACCGCTTCTCTGAAAAAAGCCTTTTGTAGACATACAGAAAAAGCGAAAACACATCAAAACATACATACATTTTCGCTTTTATATGTATAGATGCAAACCTTATTTTTTTTTAATGTAGAGAAAATATTTCTTTTGTGAATTTATGCTTTAGATTTCGTTATTTGGTTTCTATTTATCATATAAACGTTTTTGTAGCTGTCTCACACCATATAAATTTTAACTAAAAGTATTTCTCTAAAATTGACCCTTACTAAATCCTCTCAACCAAAATCTAAATCTAAAAACGGTGTCTTCAAACATCAGAACCGCCGATCTCGACAGACGGATATTATATTACATAGAAAAATGCGAGCCTGAAGTTGTTAAGATTATGCATTGAAAAGTAAAAAGACTAGGTGTCAAAACTGGAAAAGAAAAAGACAAGATATTCTAGTAAAAAATAAAATAAATTTATAACTTCAAATATTGCAGCATTATTTTTTTGTTTTAAATTCAATTTAACATTATATATGAATTCTTCATGCTACAATTTTTTAAGTTATGAATTTATTATTTGTTTTATGAAAATATTTTGTCTTTTTCTTTTCCAGTTTTAATAACTAGTCGTTTCTAAGCTTTATCTTAACCATATTACTTTTCATGCTCGCATTTTTCTGTTATCCATGAGTTTTCAATGCTTTGCTTTAAAATAATATTTTCTTTTTGGGGTTCAATATCATACGCACCATATACAATCCATAAAAAGCTATTATTAACTTCTTAAATTGACTAAATAAATAATCAAATAAAAGCTATAATTAAGTAAATAAACAAAAAGAATGGAACAAAACAGAGAGAAAAAGAATTAACGGGCGACGTTTAAGCGAAACATTATCAGCTGTAGCATGGCAATAAGCACCACTTTTGTTAAATCACTGTATATAACACAAATAAAATTGTTTGCGAGCGACATTCCCACTATGATTTATGAAGATTTTGACATCGAAAAAGTTGCTATGGCAACCAACAGCCAATCAGAAGAAACCGTCTCTCACGTTCCTTATTAATTCGAGGGGCTTTTACCCACCAGTAATTTTATTATAACTTTGGGCATTTGTAAACGAAAATTGTGAATTTCTATTTCAAAATATATTTGATGAGGTAATCTATGAACTGTAAAAATTGTTTGAAATTTGGTGGGCAAATGAGTGAGCGGTGAAGTTTTAAAGCAGTTCAACATGAGTAAAACTAACACTTAACCATATATTCAAGCACTACCGTGTCTGAATGATAACATGGTCTCTGAAGCGTTAAATACAACTCTATTGATAAACTACACGTTAGGATAATTCATGCGAAATAAACGCCGTACAAATGTGAACCACGCAATCTGTTATTTGGCGGAACATTCTAATTTCATGCAGCATACCGCAAATTAATTGAATGTTCAGATTTTAATTGATAATCAATATATTTAACAAGTTTTCGCAAAATATTACAAAAAATGACTAAATATTGCAGAGAGAATTATGGAACCTCGTTGCTTTTATGGCCGACACACTAAATTATTCCAGGAATAACAATATTTTCGTCTGTGACATTTAAATGACCTTTCACATGTCCCGAATATCGATGAATAAATTTAATTTTCGGATTAGAATTGGCGCACTATCATCATAATAATCATCATTCTTTATTTTCTCATTCATTTTCGTATTCTCTTTTTTCTTCTTCATCTTTTCTTCTTCTTATTATTATTATTATTATTGTTATTGTTGTTGTTATTATTATTATTATTATTATTATTGTTGTTGTTGTTGTTGTTGTTGTCGTCGTCGTCGTCGTCGTCGTTGTTGTTGTTGTTGTTGTTGGTGGTGGTGGTGGTGGTGGCGGCGTTGTTGTTGTTGTTGTTGTTATTATTATTATTATTATTATAATTATTATTATTATTATTATTATTATTACTATTATTATTACTATTACTATTATTATTATTATTATTATTATTATTATTATTGGCTAACATGGAGCTGTCACACAAGTCAGCAAACTATCGGATTTGAGACCTGGGGTGTTCTCTTGAAGCTGAGTGACAACAAGTCTCTCCAGACGTCCAGTTCTCTTCCCCTCCTTCGATAGCATTTGCAAATAAATTTGCGTCATCGCAACAGCTTCTTACAATTTCCCGCTAGCAGTGGCCATTGGTTTATACTGGAATTTGAGTGGCACTAAGCCTCCCCAAGATCCCAGTTCTCTTTGCACCTGTCCAGCGGAGGACTGGCCAGTGCTCTCTTCTCGGTCTTTCCATCCTCCTTGACCCTTCTCGGCTCTTTGGTATGAATCACTTTTCTATTGGAGGAAATGGTTGTGAAACATGATAGGGGTGTAGAGCATGTAGATCTGCAGCTTCGATGTTCTTCATTCCCTGTAACGCTTTTTTTTACAAGGTGGTCACCACTTATCAAGGCCCGGAAGCAACTCAGGGTTAAGGGTTATTGTAAGTACAGTACGTTAGTGTGGATATGTAGAGTGTCTACTAAAGGGTGCAGTTCATCAGGAATTTGTTTACGTTAGACTTGAAGACATCCAAGTTGTAGCCAGGAGGGAAGCAGGCAGACGGAACAGAGTTCCACAGGCGTGAAGTTTTGTTCATGGCATTTACGTTTTGATTTAGGCATAGATAAAGAGTGGAGAAAGTTTTTTGACGGTGGATTCAGCTAGAGGGGTGTTTTTCGTAAAAGACTGGCGAGAGGGGCCAGAGATTGGAGTTCAGACGAGCACTTACCATGGAAATAACGATAAAACAAAGATAGGCTTGCAAAGTCTCTTCTCTGGGAGAGAGGTTGCAGGGAAAAGAAAAGGGCACGAAGTCTATTTTGTACTCTGTCAACGCAGGAGAGACTGTTTTTAGCAGATCCTGCCCAGGTATGGCAGCAGTATTCCATCCTTGGACGTACTTGGCTTTTATATAGATAGAGAATTGCATCAGTAGTGAGATATCTTCTGGAGCGGTAGAAGGATCCCACCATCTCTCCAGCGACCTTGGCAACAGACTTGATGTACGTGTTCCATTCCAGATCAGGAGTGAAGGTCAACCCCAGAATCTTGTCAAAACATGGGGCTTCTCCTAGAGAAGAGTCATCCATTTCAATTGATGCCAGATGGGGATCAGAGCGTTGATGATGTGAAGATAGGAGTTTGGTTTGAGATGCATTAAAGGTAACCAACCACGTCTTCCCCCACTGAACCACTCATTCGAGATAAGAGGAGAGAGAATCAGAGAGAGCTTTGTCATTTACAGCCTTTGATGTGTTGCTGTAGATGGTCGTGTCATCGTCATAGATGCCAACGAATGATTTAAGTATGTGTTTAGGGAGATCATTGATGTAGATCAGGAAGAGAGTAGGGTGCAGGATGGACCCTTGAGGGACTCCAGCATTAATACTGCAAGCCTCTGATTTTTGTCCATCAACCACTACTCTTATGAGCCTATCAGAGAGAAATTATTTAATGATAGAGAGAACATTTCCAGTTATACCGTAGCTGGAGATCTTGTGAAGTAGGCCTTTATGCCATACCTTGTTGAAGGCCTTTGATATGCCAAGAGCAATTGCCCTGGAAATGAAGCCTTTGTCAAGAGATTCACTAATCCTATAAGATATAACCGTTAGCACATCTGCGGTAGATCTTGCAGAACGGAAACCATATTGTGTGTCACTAAGAAGGTTATTTCTGCTGAGGTGGTTGACTATTTCTCTATTTAATATGGATTCCAGCAACTTACTCACGACACACAGGAGACTTATTGGTCTGTACTGAGAAGGACATGACTTATCACCTGAGTTCTTAAATACAGGGCATACTGATGAGGTTTTCCAGGGTGTTGGAAAGCACTTATCCTTAAGGTAACGTTTAAACAGTTTCGTAAGTATGGGAACAAGTTCTGGTTGACTCTTATTTAACACTATAATTGGGATGCCATCAGGGCCAGTAGCTTTACTAGAATCAAGGTTCTTGATTAGCTTGGCAACCTCATGCACACATATTTGTATGTTACCTAGCGTGTCCTGTGTTATAGGAAGAAATATGGGGAGGTGATGACCTTCGTCGCATAGGGTAGGATTAGCTGCAAAGTTCTTTGCAAATAGTTTGGCCGTGTCTGAAGCTGAGATGACCTTTGGTCCGTTGATAATGGTTAGGATAGAACGCACATTTCTGTTCAGGATCCTATTTATTATTTGCCAAAACTGGTGGGAACCAAGCCGCTGATCAGCTACTTTGGATTTAACAGACTGGGCATATAACTCTCTTGCATTTTTTATTACTCTTCTACAGTTGTTGCTGGCGTTGCTGAAAGCGCCTTTAGTCTCTGTGCATCTATTACGTTGGTAGCTATGGAAAATGATTTCTGTGCGATGTCAGCAGCGCATTCTGGGAAGAACCATGGCTGACTGTAAGGTTTTTGTTAGTATTTTTTAGATGGTATGAATCGGTCTATGCC
Organism: Euprymna scolopes; assembly: GCF_053919585.1. NCBI lineage: Eukaryota > Metazoa > Mollusca > Cephalopoda > Sepiida > Sepiolidae > Euprymna > Euprymna scolopes. The sequence goes on from NC_136501.1 coordinate 44,174,056, forward strand.
TACAATAAACCATTCGGTCAGGTCTGATACTATAGAGGACACATCTTTTTTAAACATGGAATGCAGAGGTAGATCAGATACAAATGTACGGAAGCAATCCCAGTCAGCCATGGAGTATCGGTATACAGTACGGTGGAGGGGTACATCTGGGGACTTATTACATTTCATTTTTATCTTAACTGATACGACGGAGTGGTCGGTGGATCCTAAAGGAGAAAGAATGGAACATGAACATAGCCCAGGAGAAGTTGAGAGAAAAAGGTCTAGGAGGCTTGCATATTGACCTCTAGTTTCGGGCACACAGGTGAGCTCGTGAACAATCTGAGTGAGGTCGTAAGCAATGGCAAAATCATGACAGAACCTCCCCCTATCTTCTGTCTTATTTGAGTGGGTCAGCTATTCCACGTTATTGACGTTGAAGTCACCACAGATCTGGATGTTAGCCAAGGGGTGTGCAGACAGGATGTGGTCTATTTTCTCAGATATGCTCTTAAAGAAAGTAACTCCGCTGTTTTGGGGCCTATAGAGTGACACCCGGAAGCACATATAAGGTAAATTAGGATCTTCTCTAGAGATACCCCTGCCACGTGGGAAGCCATCTTTAATGTAGGCACATATTCCATGCTCATGGCGATCTTGGGGGTCAGATTTAGATTTTAAGTTAGAGTATCTGTTAATTATGAACTCATCTAGGGAAGTGATCGGCCCTATTCCAATTTCGCTTGGAAAGAATATGTCAGGTGTCGTCTCCTGTAATTGGGTTTCAACCTCTGGAAGGTTGAAACGTAGACCCCTGATGTTGGAGAAGGAGACATGGTAGTCGGGGTCTACGTTGGAAGATGGGGTTCTAGGTTTTTTCGAGTTTTTTTCTGGAGATGTTTCATGTTGAGGTTTTGAGATTTGTGGAACAGGTCGGCATACTTGGTTAGAGCAGTACAGAGAGGGAAAGTAAGAGATAAAAAGGAGTTTTTGTAGCATATAAAAAGGTAAAGCCGTAACAATTACCCACTAGTATGGAATCAAGAGGCCCCACCAGAGACTACTGCATGGCTCAGAGTCCATTCACCAAATGGCAATACAGTAGTCCCAGTATTTTGCGCCTGCTGATAGGACAGCCTCCTTAATGGTTAATCCAAGGTTCGGGTCTCTGACTATCAAGCGGGTAACGTAAGCCCAGACAAAACGTTTACCTCCAGTACCCTCACTAGTGGCATGGCCACAAGGATAGACATAGAAATAGAAAAATTTCCGACATCTCAGACTACTGTTTACCAATTACTACCGACCTTCAAAGCAGCTTTTTCTTAACCCTTTGTCAGAAAAATCACTCATTTGCATGAGGACTGAGGGACAAAAAAGGAGAAGCGAAAGTTACTGGAGCTGCCGATAACACATCCACTGTATTATGTACTCTCCATTAAAAGTTCTTCGTTATATTGGCTTGTGTTATTCTCCGCATTCAAGGGTTTTCCTTAATATTTCAGCCGTTTTCCTTATCGTTAGGCGTTGTATTTTTGCAGCCATTCCTCTGATTCCAATTTATGGCATTCTTTTTTCCAGGTTTTTCGGAATTTTTCCTAGTGCTCCTACTATTATCGGCACTATTTTGATTTTCTTCATCATCCAAATACATTTTAAACTCTCTGGCTAGTTCTGTGTATTTGCTTCGTTTCTCCTTTTCTTTAATACTCACCCTGTGGTTAGCTGGGACAACAAAGTCTACGATTTGATAGGATTTCTCTTTCTTGTTAATTACGACATCTGGTCTTCTTGCTTGGATGAGTTTGTCCGTCTGTATGTCCATGTCCCATAGGATTTTGTGGTTCTCGTTTTCGAGTGCTGTTCCGGGTTCATGCTTTTACCATTTGTCTGTACGTTTAAAATGCAGCCGTTTATATAATTCCCAGTGCACCGCCCTCCCCATTTGGTCATGCCTGTTTTTGTATTCCTTTTGGGCCAGTTTGCTGCATTCACTTACTATATGGTTTATCGTTTCGTCTCTTTGTCCACAGAGTCTGCATTTGCTATTTTCTTGTGTTTTATCGATCCTTGCTTTGATACGGTTGGTTCTTATCGAGTTATCTTGTGCTGCAGTTAGTAGAGATTGAGTTTCTCGGTTTATGTGTCCTTTTCGAATCCATATCCAGGTGTTTTCGTTATTCTCATCTTTTGTCGTTCTTATGAATCTTCCATGGAGCTGTTTCTCTTCCCATTATTATTATTATTATTATTATTATTATTATTATTATTATTATTATTATTATTATTATTATTTTAATTATTATATAATCATTAAATGTTTTTACACAGAACACCATCGACATTTCTCTGATATGAGCTGTAGTGTTTCCTAGGGTCTGAGTGACAACAAGTTTCTCCAGATTTCCAGTACTAACCAACTCGTGCGATAGATTTTGCAAATTAATGTGCGTTATAGCAACAGCTGTTTACTATTAATTTCACGGTGGCAGTGACCGTTGGTCTTTACTGGAATTTGAGTGGCAATAAGCCTTCCCAAGATTCAAGTCATCTTCGCACTTATCCTCTGCACGTCTGGTTAGTGCTTTCTCTCCTCAGCCTTCTTTTCCTTCTTTACCTTGTCGGCTTTTTTCATGTGGTTTTAGTTAATACTGACTTACAATTTAGTCTTTGGGGAGCGGAGTTGTTTTACAATCATACAGTTTCAGTTCTCTGTGTTCGATATGGTGTTTTATTTTTGCTTTAATTCTATTGCAATATGTAGTTTCTATACATCCACTAAACGCCTGCATATCCTGTGTATTAGTTTCAATAGTGAAGTGTTTTATTCATTAAAATTTCAGCAGTTTTCATTATTGTTATCCGTTGTAAATTCTCAGTAATCTCTTTAATTCTAATCTCTCACGTTATTTCTCAAAGTTTTTCCCCCGTATTGTTCTACTGTTAATTGAGGGTAGCTTTAGTTCATTCATATTCTATGTTTCTCTGAGCTCCCCAGCTAGTTCCGTGCATTTGCTCCACTTCTTCTTAGCCTTAAGCCTCACTATATATATCTGCTATAACGATTAAATTTACGATTTGACAGGACGTTTCCTTCTTGTTTACTATTATGGTTCCTGGTCTCCTTGCTTAGTTGCGTTGATCTGTTTGTCCCATCCGATATTATGGTTTCTGTTTTCCTAGTACTGCTGTCGGTTTGAATATGTGCCATTTGGCAGGTTGTTCAAGATGCAGTTGTCTGCATTATTCCCAATTTATTGTCTTTCCCACTTGAACATGTAGACTTTTATATTCTTTATCGACTAGATTATAGCACTCATTTATGATGTTGTTTATTGTTTCCTCTCTTTGTCCGCAGAGTATACATGTGCTGCTACCATGTATATTTTTGATTCTTGCTTTGATGTGGGTGGTTCGTAATCGCATTTTCATATGCAGCTCTTTATAGGGATTCAGTTTCTCCATTTACGTTTACGTTTCATAACTATGTCCAAGTCGTTATCTTTTGTCATCCTTACGAATCGTCTGTGTAGATGTCTCTCTTCCCATATTTATTTTTTCACCTCATCTCTTGCCTCTCTGTTTTCGGTCTAGTTTGTTTTTCCAGTGCTACTTGCTTCGGTAATTATTCTTTCGGTATTCTGCATTATGTACGGTTCTATTATTTGTTTCGTGTCACTTACAGTTTTCTATAAAAACTACCCCCCCGTCATTTCTTATTACATAGAATCGTTCATTAACGCCTATAGTGCAATTTGCATCGGTATATGTTTTTGGTTTCATTGCCGGGACGTCTCAGTTATTCTTGGGTCCAAACTATAAACGATCCAAAGTAACTTACTAGTGACACTGCCCGTACGGTTATACATTTTATTAGGTTTCTATTATATAGTTTAGTTTCTAGGCGGGTTCTTGTTCTTTTAGCATATACCCTTCCGATTTTCTCTTTCATTTCTGTTGCTTTCACGTAGTCTGCTTCCAGAACGCACAAATATATGTTGTTATCATCTTCGCATTGTGCCTTCATCTTCGTTTAATTGTGTGCTTCAATGCTTTCTCTTTTCTCCAGATTTCCTCTTCTCATAATCAGCAAAGCACACTTTCCACAAAGAATTCCGTTCGGATATCCTGCCAAGAGATTCTGGTTGACTTTATCAGCCTCTAGTTCTTTTTAGTTCCTGCAAATAGTTCGGCTAATAAATGTGCATTAGTTCATTCTTTCTTCTACGATGGTTAATTTGTTCTTTCATTGTTTATTATTAAAGGGAAATCATAACTATAATGACTAGTAGTTGTAATAAGGATATCCTTTGGAAGATACTATTTATATTTTAAGCTCCCTTATGTATTGTCTATGAGCTTTTAGTTCAAGTCTTATTGTTCTCACTGAATGTTCACTGAAAATAATAATCTTGTCAAGTATCGTGTACATTCTCAGGCATTATATTATCCATGTTTGCGGGATCCTGCCGTGCGCTTTCTTGGAGTCGATCTATGCCATGTCTGTGTTCGTTTTTCACCTTATTAATTCTTTAAAATAATATATTTGTCTTTTCCCTATTTGGCATCCATTCTTTTGTCCTTTCAATTGTACCGACATTAATTTCCACATGATGCAACACTGTGAAGTAATGGCAATAATAATAATAATAATAATAATAATAATGATAATAATAATAATAATAATAATAATCATAATAACAACAACAACAACAATAATAATAATAATAATAATAAAAAATCCCAGGAGATTATCAACTGCATGGCAGGTCCAGAGTATTTTCTGTGCCGCATGTATTTATACCGTGAAATGTTAGGACGGCGAAATCTCCTAATCGACAGGTCTGTCATCATTTACTCATTAAGAGTTTGTACATAATCTTTATCAGTGATCATTTACCAGAAAACTGATTGAAGAGGAGTCTCCTCATGTTCACAGAATTCTCAATATCTGTCGATAATAACTGCAAATTATTGTGTTATTGCAATAGCAATTTATATCGATCTTCGTTAGCATTGGTCTACTCGGTAACAATGAGTTTCCCCAAGTTTCAAGTACTTTCGTACCCTTTAAGTCAACATCTGATTGGTATTCACTATCATCGATCTTTTCAATACCTTGACCTTTCAGAACAATGTTGCATGGTATCGGTCGCTGTTGTTGTCATCGCATACTCTTTTTTTTCTTTCTTTCTTTTTGTACTTCTTCTTCTTCTTATTATTATTATTATTATTATTAATATTATTATTAGTTTAAGCCAGTATTTCCAACTAAGCTATTACTGACTATAGTACAGTATGATGACAACAAAAGAGATTATATACTACTGTTGCATATTGGTTTCATTAAAAGAGTCTTAGGAAGAGATGCTTAGAAAGCACAGTCTTATTACAGTGAGGGATGTTGTAAGACTCCGAGAGAGAGAGAGAGAGAGAGAGAGAAGTTGTATAAGTTGTTGTACGAGAGACTTAGAAAGATAGTTCCTGTTAGGAGAGATTCTTATATATGAAAATGTTCATTTCTTTGATCTTGCTGATGGAAGAAGGAGAAAGCTCTTGGAGTGAAGACATGATGATGTTGAGACGTGTATGTAAAGACATATATCAACACAAATACATAATACAATTGGACTTTACCTTTCTGTAGGAATCATAAGACACAAGACGAGCTTTACAAAATACATAATGGTTTATTCTTCACACGGCCGTGTTCCATCACCAAGAATTCAAAGTCTCACATTTTTCCTTGAAGTGACGTCTCGCTTCCAGACGTCTAACTCCCTCTGAGTTTTTTTCACTGACTGTTTTCATACTCTCAAGTTTTTCTCTATCCTAGAACTTTCTATTTTCCGTGACGTCATACACATGTTAAAACATGTGCATTCTTCCACGTGGCCTGGACATACGTGTCCCAAAACTTTTCCTATTTCTACAAAAGGAATTTTAACCTATATTCATTATGTTAAAAACATTATCTTATAAGCTGCATTCTTTCAATTTAAAATTTCATAATAAACTTGACAGCTCACATTCTTTTCTTGAAATATGTATCTATTTCTAAACAAATGTTTTGTTTTACATTTTTAAATTCTCACACGTAATCTATTTCTAAACTAGATTACGAGGTTCGAATTTCGCCTATGCCATTTCATTTTCATTTTAAACTAAATTCTCCATTGTAATACTTACATGAAAAGGGGACGGCCCTTATCATGTAGCACTACCTGTCTATATAAAAAAGTTATAATTCATGCGAGGATAGTATCGTGATGAACGAATTTATTTAAAACAGTCAGCCCCTGAAAAATAAGAGAAAAACAAGATGGCAATCTTACAGTACGAGAGCATATAGCCAGTATTTGTATTGCCTGTGAGGAAGGTATGCTGATACAACACCTTTAATGGTAACATATTAGTCTAAAACAAAACAAAATCTGATCCACATATGTAATAGATGATCCGAAAACTGTTTACATTAGATACTACGCGGGTATATACACGGGTACATTACACTTTCCCTTATAATAATCCTCTGACTTGTCTTTACAATTGTTATGGTTCTGAAAGAGGCCACCAAGTCTTGGTATGATTCGGCTAAAAATTCTACTTGTATAGTCCTACCCATTAGTGAAACAGGTTACTATTATGCCAAATCTCTAATATTATCTATATATTAATACGATAGTGTGTGTCTCTGTGTGTAATTTTGTGTGTCAAGCTAACATTTCTTTCTTACAAGTGACTGTTGTATAATTGTTATGACCTATTTCTTGTAATAAATAATTTTACCAAGAATTATTTATAAGTTTTCGTTCCGGTTTTGATTATAGCTGAAGGTACTGAAGTTCATATATATATATATATATATATATATATGTGTGTGTGTGTGTGTGTGTGTGTGTGTGTGTATATATACTAGCAAAAGTACCCGTCGTTGAGTGGGTTCAAAAACAGCATACAGAAAACGGGCTCTGATTTATGAAAGTATGATAGGTTATGAAAAGGAAGGGTTGTAAAGAGATAGCTTCGAATTTGGGGGTATCAAAACCAAAGCAAAATATCATGAAAGTAAAAATAAAATAGATAAACTCCATAATTTATTATACCATACCTGTTCACACTGAAACACGTATCACAATATTCTGTTGATCTATATTAAAAACCTTGCTAAACTTTGTGACATATTTTCATTCTATAGAGGTCAGGCGCGAAAGAACACCCCATAATTTTATTATACCATATGTCTTCAAACTGAAACATAACTATCTAAGTATACTTATGCAGATAGATATGAAAAGTTTTTATTAAAGTTTGTGCCTATTTCTATTCTATGGAGGGCAGGTGCGAATGCAGACCCCACAATTTTATTATACCATCCCTATTTAAGTTATAACATACTTATCAAAGTATTATTATGTACATCTATATCAAAAAGACCTGGAAACATTTTTTTCAAGTTTTTATTTATTTTTTTTTACATAGGAATCACCACTTATCAAGGCCAATAGGCCACTCGAGGACAAGGGTTAAAGAGTGTGCAGCAGAAATTGGACAATATAGTAATCGTTAGTAATAGAGATTCGGTAAATTTGTTCACTTATATGGAACGGCTCATCAAAAACTTGTTTTACGTTACACTTGAAGACAGCCATATTGTAGTCAGCTGGAAAGCAGAAAAACGGAAGACAATTCCATAGGCGTGCAGTTCTTAGAAAGAAACTTTGCTCATGGAATCTACGTTTAGGTTTAGGCACAGATAAAGAGTGGGGGAAACTAGTGATAGTGCTTTCTGCTAGACGGGTGTGTATTGTGAAAGTTTGGCGAGGGGGGACCATAGATTGAAGCTCACCCGAGCACCTGCCATGAAAATAACGATAAAGCAGAGACAAACTCGCAACATCTCTTCTGTGAGAAAGAGATTGCAGGGAAGATAAAAGGACATCCCCCACAAGGCTACGAAGTTTATTTTGAACTATATCAAGGCAGGATACGTCCTTTCTAGCAGCTCCTGCCCAGATGTGGCAACAGTACTCCATCCTTGGACGTATCTGGCTCTTATATAGATAGAGAATTGCATCAGCAGTGAGATATCTACTGGATCGATAGAAGGATCCACCATTTTTCAATCGGCCTTGGCAACGTATTTAATGTATGTGTTCCATTTAAGATCAGGAGTAAAGGTCAAGCCTAGAACCTTGTCAAAACATTAGGCTTCCCCAAGACGATAGCCATTCATTTCAATTGATGCCATATGGGGATCAGAGCGTTTATGATGTAAAGATAAAAGCTTGATCTTAGATGCATTAAAAGTAACAAGCCACCTCCTTTCCCATTGTACCACTTGCTCAGGAACAGAGGAGAGAGAATCAGCGAAAACTTGATCGTTTACGGTCTTAGATGTGCTACCATAGATAGTAGTCTCATCAGCATAGATGTCTACGAATAATATAAGGATGTGATTTGGAAGATCATTAATATAGATCAGGAAGAGAGTTGGGCCAGGATAGACCCCTGAGGGACTCTAACATTAATATAAAGAGTTTCTGATTTCTGCCCATCAACTACTACTCTTGTGAACCTATCAGAGAGAAATGATTTAATAATTGAGAAGACATCTCCAGCTATACCGTAGCTGGAGAGCTTGTGGAGTAAACCTTTTATGCCATACTCTATCAAAGGCCTTGGATATGTCAAGAGCACTTGCCCTAGAAAGGTAGCCTCCGTCGAGAGATTCGCTAATCCTATGAGATATAACTGTAAGCACATCTGCTGTTGATCTAGCAGAACGGAAACTATATCGTAAGTCACTAAGAAGGCTTTTTTTGTTGAGATGGTTGATTACTTCTTTATTTAACACAGATTCCAGCAACTTACTCATGACGCACAGGAGACCTATTGCCTGTACTGTGAGGGAGATGAGCTATCACCTGAATTCTTAAATACGGTGGATACTGATGAGATTCTTCAGGGTGACGGGAAGCAATTCTCCTTAAGACAACGTTTAAACAGTTTTGTAAGGATAGGCGCAAGTTCTGGTTGAAATCTTTTGAGTACTATAATTGGGATACTGTCAGGGCCGCTTGCTTTACTGGAATCAAGGCTTTGATTAGCTTGGCAACATCACGTACATATATATATATGTATATCACATAGCATGTTTTCTGATACAGGAGGACATACTGGAGTTTGGCAGCCTTAGTCGCAAGGGTTAGAATAAGCTGCAAAGTTCTTGGCAAAGAGTTTGGCTTGGTCTAATGATGACGAGATTACCCCCAGGTCACTTTATGAGAGTTGGGATAGAGCACACTCTTCTGTTCATGATTCTGTTTGCTATTTGCCAAAACTGGTGGGAACTAAGCCACTGCTCAGCTACTTTGGACTTGAAGGACTGAGCATACAACTCTTTTGCGTTCTTTATTATTTTTTACAGTGGTTGCTGGACGTTCTGAAAGCGGCTTTAGTCTCAGTACATCTATTACGTTGGAAGCAATGGAATAAGTGATTTCTATGCGCAATGGCAGCAGCACATTCCGGAGAGAACCAAGACTGGCTGTTAGGTTTTTGTTGGAATTTTTTCGAGGGTATGAAACTGTCTATACCTATAATTAACCATTCTGTCAGGTCTGATACTATAGAGGACACATCTTTTTTAAACATGGAACGCAGAGGTAGATCTGATATAAATGTGCGGAAGCTATCCCAGTCGGCCATAGAGGATCGATATACTGTACGATGGAGAGGTACCTCTGGGGACCTATTACATTCATTTGTATCTTAACTGATACAACTGAATGGTCGGAAGATTCAAGTTGGGACAGCACAGAAGGTGAACACAGTTGAGGGCAAGTTGTGAGAAAGAGGTCTAGGAGACTTGCATACTGGCCGTCGGTATCGGGAACACGGGTGGGTTTTAATGAATCATCATTATGCCAGATCAAACATACTCAAATCTGTGTCTCGATACATCTACCATTATATGTGGCCAGTTTTCTATAATAGTCAACCATATAGGAGCCTATACGTGACCAGACACACACAGAGACGTTCAGCTCTATATTATATATATATATATATATATATATATATGTGTGTGTGTGTGTGTGTGTGTGTGTGTGTGGATAACATATATATATATATATATATATATATATATATATATATATAGATATATTTTTTTTTTTCGTTATATGTTTTGGTTTCGGTTTCGATTCAAGCTGATTGCACTCAAGTCATATGGATATATATTTTTTACTTTTGAAATCACAACGTTATTGATATATAAAAATCGATTGAAAATTGGGCATAATAATATATACGAAATCTTTAAAAATGAAAATAGTGTATTTAAGCGTATTTTACGACTGTGCTAGGCCGGGTGTCCCTGCTAGCTTATGAAAAATACATTTTGCAGTTTTAACAAAGGAATTACAATAATATCAGGGAATCCCCATTCATGCTGAACATCAACAAAATACTAGCATCAACATTTTACATAGGAAAATGTCTGTTGTGGAATTTCCACAGGTTCCGCTTGTAATAATAATTATTTGACATTACGAGGAGTCCTCATAAGGTTCATTATCAATGATTGCTCACTACTAATGGTTCGTGATTTTTTTCTGGAATATGAAATTTTCCAGACTTTTACGTAAGTAGAAAACACAATGTTATATAAGAATGTGCACAGTTTTAGAAAAGAAAAAAAAAACATAGGCTAGAACATGGAAGGTCACTTTAAATACTCATATCTAAACCGTAGTAAGTTTACTAAGGTGATTTAAGAAGAAAAGATATTTGGTGTTTGAAATCAGGTTAAAAAGTAAAATACCAAAATTAATACAGTTGTAATATCGCCTCGGTGTTTAATTTATTATCACCGTGTGATATGTGGTAAAAAACTATGAAATACCTCACCGTGGCGTCATGTGGTTTTTAATAAACCTATCTATAAGGGGGATAACTCAGATTTTACTATTTAATATTTATACAAAATTCATACAAGTTTTTAAGATTGTGTAGTTTAAGTTTTTATACGAATGTGCTGCCACATTTGGGTCATCCATTCCCGTACGCCTGCTTCGGGGAAACATCATCATTATTATTATTATTATTATTATTATTATTATTATTATTATTATTATTATTATTATTATTATTATTATTAACAATAACAACAATAATAATAATAATTATAAATAATTTCCCAATAGTCTTTATCAATTGCATAGCAGGTTCAGCGTTATTTTCTCCGTTTTTTATACCTCCTTTACCTTTACCGTGAAATGTTAGGACGGCAGAATCTACTAATTGGCAGGTTTATTATCATTTACTCCCTAGGAGTTTTTGTATAAATCAATATCAGTGATTGTTCACTGATAATATCTAGTTGTTTTCCTTTAGAAAACTTGCTGACGACAAGTTCTCTCAATTTCACAGAATTCTCAGCTTCTGTCGATAATAACTGGAAATTATTGTGTGTTATCGCAACAGTAACTTATCTTGATTTTCGTTAGCAATCCACATTGGTCTTCTTGGTAGCAAGAAATCTTCCCACGTTTCCCGTATCATCTACTATTTTTAACGTGCTACTAAGTTGTTTCCTTGTGTCGTATCGATATATTAGTTGCATATAAGGCATGCCTTCCTTATAGATAATATATTTAGATGGGCTTTTATTTTCATACATTAAGAAGGGATCCTGTTTTAATCTATGTATTTATTTAAATCGGTCCTTATAAGTGTAAAGTTACTTGATCTAAGAAGGTAAATGAATACAGCTTCACTATCAAAACTACTGGTAAGTGTTATTTGGATAGATTACGACTTTAAAACAGCAATTCTCTCCTTTTGTCAGAAATATCGCTCACAGAATGTGAGGACTACATGACAAAACGATAGTGTCAAAGCTGCCGAAAATAAACCGCAATGTCTACTTACGACTCTCATAAATTGTCTATTTAAACTCATTATTTTGCAAAATATCGGCATATTTAATCAATCATTTGCTTGCAATGTTCGGTTATAGAATAGTGTTATCAATTACCGGATGTGTCTGTGGTTTGATATGAACAAGTGGACGTCTATAAATTTGAATAGTGTAAAATACGAATTAAAGTACCGAGTGAAATAACTAGTTTATTGCAGAAAATATCGATCAGCGCGATATACGAGAATTAGTCGTGGAATTGGCAATAACCTATATATAAAATCACCCATATCAGACCGACAGATGCATGAAACGACAGTCAGAAATATATACATATATTTTCTTATTTTATATTCACAAAATTTGAACACAGAGTAATTGGATATCTTTCTTAACTTTTCAAGTAAGCAATAATTTTCGATTTTCGCCGCCGGGCGTCTAGTAGATAATTAGTATGCAAGACTTGTTACTTCATCAAAGGGTGCAACTGATTTTTACTTAGAATAAAATAGAATATTCACGTCGTCTAAGAATGTATCGATAAACTAAAACAAGTCCATTTTCATATCTATTCGCCTCCCTTCAATAGCAAAGTTAGACATAAGGTCGGTCTTAATATAAAGAAAATCCGGCTTTCTTAAACGAAGCACTAAAGATTAGAACACGATTAAAGCTTGCATTAATCTAAATGCAACGATGCCGTTACAATTTACTTTAGTAATTTATAAAAATAAAACTGGCGATAAATAAATAAAATCAAGTGTGGCATTTTTTTTTCTTTTCTAACAAAAGATTTTATTGTTATTTTCACAAATGTTTCGACACCACTGACAAAATTTCTCGCTACCACCTCTCCGTTTTAACCTGACTAGCGTTTCTATTTCTTCCGACCTCAAGCTGGGCACAGTACACCCATTTTCATCTTCGCTTTTCCTATCCGTCATCTTCGACGACCTCTTTGTTCCTGTTCGATCACGTGATGCATTTTTTTTCATTTTTCCCTTTCCTTCTCACGCACACTTCCTAATTGGCATACGCCTTTTTCGGCAGTCAGCCATATTTCACTGTTGCTGATACTTTACCACGCGATTATATGTCCAACATTGCATGAACGTGATTCTCGTCATCTGAACGGGAGCTTAATACTATTATTAAATAGCATCAGGGCAGATATTGCACTTTGTTCCTGGACAAGTTTATTCTTGATATTTACTTGTTTCCAGACTAGAGCAAAGTTAGACACAAGGTCAGTTTTAAATATTAGAAAATCCAGTCGCTTAAAAAGGAGTACTCTGGAGTTGAACAAAAATAAACGTTGCTCAAATTTAAACAGATTTCTCATCACTGACCCATGAAAGAATAGAGGAAGTGTAATGTCAAGACAATACTTCATTTTCTTCGTCGCATAATCTATGGTAACGTCCTTATATATTGGGTGAAAATATAACGATATAAACATATACAATAAATACTATATTTATAGATAAACTAGAAAATTCTATTTTTGCTAACTTTAACACATAAATCTGAACGTTTTCTTACTACCATTTATTCAAAACAGTAATAAAGTTAGACGCTTCGCCAGAGAATCGATTAACAACAAACTGGTTTGTGCTTCCACTAATAGATCACAGCCGGCTCATATATAAAAGTTGTTATGATAATATAAAAATAAGATAAACAGTTTTGATTTCTTTAGCGACAGAAATGGTTACCATGAAAAGAAATTGAATTATACGCTTAGTTTAAAAAAGATTCATTCAATTCAATCTCTAGTCAAGAGAGATAAAATTCTATTAAAACTTTATGCATGGATTTTCTTATAGCAAATTAAATAGCATTTGTTTGTTACCTACGTCAAAAGGTTATGTTTTCGGTCGGGGTTTTTTTCTAACGACAACATAGCTTGACCACTCGTCAACAAACTTTGTCTTAGTATTAATAATGCTCAAACTTAGAACTGGTGTGATTCTGGTATATCTCTGTTAATAGTCAAGGTCAACGAAAAGGTGAGACTGAAACGCTTTGTTATAATTTTGTTTTTGTTCATTGTAGATATTTTTCGATATGTCTGATATAGTATCAATTGACGATTTGCATCATATATAATATTTACATGGAATTTCCACTTCCCAGTTCTTCAAATGTGATCTATGTATTTGAGGTCTGTTGATAACAATAAACACTGAGCACCGTTTCAGCCTGAATAAATAAATACAGTTTCATTAACTAACATCCTCGTAGCATAAGTGTAGGATCTCTTCTTAAATTAGGTTTCGGTCCTGGATATAACCCAAGTTTAAATCTCGCTAAGTTTCTTTCAATTTTAAAATTGCTCAAATGTTATAACATTCATTGCTTATGATTTGAGGATCTGGATCGATGTTTTCTGTCATTCTGCACGAATATTCCCATCTTAATTATTATTTTCATAGCATTTCGACTGGTGAAACTTTTGCTCTGATTCAGTGGAATCTTTTTTGAACTTCTGTTGTTCCGATGATTAATTCGGGCGGAATAAAATAGAAGGCATTACTTTTGGAGCGAAAAATGTTCCAGACGAAACTATTTCAAGTGTTTAGGAAAAGGGAGAAAGCAAATAGCAAGTGAGTTTTCCGTACTATATTTAATGAATTTGGATACGTTTCTCCCTCTTTTTTTGAAAACTTTACAGGTTGAGACGTTTTCTTTTTGGTTTATTTTTGTAACTCCTCTGCTTCAGGCATTATGTTATATATATACTTGCTATACCGGGCCACGCGTGTCTGTGTTGCTCAGTTTGTTAAAATGGAACACATTCCTCATAAAAAATTGTAGTACCTGTTAGGGTCCCAACTATGGGTTAAATATTATCTTACTTTTAAAAACATATACTCCATTAAAAATCGTTCCTCCAAATAACAAGATCCGGCACTAAATAACCTGGAAAAGATTGATATGCCGTAAAACAAAAACAACCAACCATCTAAATTAGGTGCAGCTAAAATTCTGACTAATGCTAAAGTTGACTTGCAAGCAACACGCAAAATGGCTTTTGTATTATCATTTTTATTTTTATATTTGTACGAATCAATTATGATGTAGATAGTTTGTATTTCATAAAAAGGTTTGAACTATATGAACGCTTTCATGGTCACAATAATTATTTCTTAATTTCGGAATTTCCTCGAAGTATTTCGGCATTAAAAAAATCATAGCTCATTTTTGCTTGAAAACTGACTCTTCATATTAACACAAACTGTCTCTAAGAGCATGACAGAGAAGCCCTTTTAACGAAAGGTTGGAAAAGTCATGAGTTCACGCCTGAATGCGAGCTTAGCTTTTCGTAATTACTGCATTGCGATTGAGCGGACGTTGGACAAAAGGATTTATTTAAGTACATTCCCTCCCGACCCCGGATAAAACTAGAAAACATTAGAATGAAGAAATAAATAGCAGAGTAATCTTTACGAACAGAGGAGAAAAAGCATGTACAAATTAGTATCATTTTTATGTTTGCCCTTCACGCATACCTATTTATTTATACATGTTTATAACTTACAAAATGTTAAAACATATTATTCACACCTTTTTATGAGTTATAAGTATTTTATACATACCTATTTATTGATAACATTTATAACATACCTACGTTTATATCTCTTTTTAACTGACCATTTTATAAAATATCTATTTATTTCTAACTCTTATAACTTATAACTAGTTTAGAACCTATTTATTTATAACTATTTATAACATACCTATTTTAACACATTTTTCTAACATTTTATTTATCTCTTTTTTATATCCTATCATGTTTATGATATACATGTTTATTTATTAGCTTTATGACATACTTTTTTACATAATTTTTGTAATTATTAATGAATCCCTTTATATAAGTTATCATTTTTTTAAAATACATATTAATTTATTACTTTTATAGCATATCTATATTTTATACATTTTGTAATACTTCTTTATCCCTTTTTATAACATATAATTTTTATAACATACCTATTTATTTATAACTTTTATAATATACATCTTTTTTATAGATTTTTATAACATTTTATTTATCGCTCATGATTTTTATAACATAAATATTATATATTACTTAAGTAACATATTTGTTTTATAAGTTTTGTTATAATTCTATTTATCCGTTTTTATAACTTACTATTTTTACAACAGACATATTTTATTACGTTTTTTTACACAGGCATAACCACATTATCAAGACCAAGAGGCCATTCAAGAATAAGGGTTAAAGAGTGTACAGTAGAAATTGGAGAATATAGTAATCATTAGTAATGAAAATTCGGTAAATTTGTTAACTTATATGGAACGGCTCATCAAGAACCTATTTGCGTTAGACTTGAAGACAACCAATGTTTTATACATTTTTATAACATACGTATTTATTTATTACTATTAAGCATACCTGTTTGCATACATTTTTATAACATTTTATTCATCTGATTCTATAACTTATCATTTTTGTGACATACGTATTTATTTATTACTTTTATTTTATACCTATTTTTCATACATTTTTATAACATTTTAGTCATTTGATATAATGACTTATCATTTTTATGATATACATATTTATTTATTACTTTTATTTTATACCTATTTTTCATTAATTTTTATAACATTTTATTCATCCGATATTATGATTATCATTTTTATGACATACATATTTGTTTATAACTTTTATAACATACCTATTTTTCATACATTTTTATAACATTTTAATTATTCCTTTTTTGTAAACGTTCATTTCTTTAAAATTTACATATGTATGTATACTATTTATAAGTTGTGATATTTTTATAACATACTTTTTTATTTATAAGTTTTTACAACTTTTTATAACATAACTATTTATTTATATGTTCTAATATACTTATATTCCTATAGAACAGCTATTTCCCAATTACTCACCTCCCCGATGAGGGAATAGTTAGACGCACGGTAGGTTTTCTAATGCGGAGGACATCTAGCTTTCCAAATAGGGGCAATCTGTATAGGAACAAAAGTAAAATTGCCTTAGTCTAGAAAGATTTCTCCTCCACTGATCGAGGTCTGAAAAGGTAAAGTGTAGTATCAGAACAGATACTACACTGTGATCTTGGTCAAAAGATATAACTATTTATGAATACGTTTTATGATGTATACTATTTTATAATATGCATATTTACGATTGTTAATTTATAACTTATTTATTTATTAATAACTTATTTATTTTTAATAACTTATTTATTTATTAATAACTTATTTATTTATAACATGTTTATATTTATTACCTATTTATCACTAACCTTTTTTATAACATATCTATTTATGTATTACTCTGGGAGAGAATGTTTGATATCATTTCAATAAAGAAACTATTGACTAAAATAGAAACATGAATTTTAATACAGTCAAAATATTCTCTTAACAGATTACGTTTCGAATAAACGGCTTTTCTTTCTCTAATTTACTAACAATATACAGCTATAACTATTTAGTTTTTATCTCAATTTTTGGTTAGTTTATATAACGATTTGAAGCGCATGCGAATCCACATGATAACGCCCATTCTGGGATTTTAACTTCCCCGTCAGTGTAACCACGTCTGTAAACCGCTAACTTTTACATCGGATTATTACTTATGTATTATTTCTTTTAAATACACCTTCGAAAGTTTTTTTATTTAATTTTTCTAGTCATTGAATTATTTATTATAGGAAATTATTATAAATCTTGAAGTATTTTTCTATAATGTAGTTTTAAACTCAGCTATCTATAATATTATTTGGTGTAGATAACTTACAATGTTTTTACTTAAGTTATATACTATAACTTAGAATATTACAGAATAAAATAACATTATACCTGACAGTTTATAAACGTTGGGAATCTTTTGTTTTAATTTCGTAATGTTGCGAAGTAATTTTATCTTTTGGCTTCAACTATAAACTTAAAATTAAAATTGATTATTCTCAGAAAAAAAAAAACGAATACGAATGTCGGTAAATCTAATGACACTATTCAATTATGGTCAATAGGTCCTCGCTGGAAGATCTTCGCACTTTAAACGAGTGCATATCTCTTTACATATAAACTTAGATAATAATAAATAAATTTGAATTATATTTAAGTAGTATATACATCATAAACATCCCAGGTCTGAAAAGCTGTTGCATAACGTAGTTAATATACATATCGTGCTTCAACGCAGTATAAGTTTTATATACAAGTTTTTGCCTAGCCTAACGAAATAAACTTTGTCAAGAGAATTCGACGAGAAGAGTAAAGAAAATTTTTCCATTATTCCAATTTTGTGTTTATGATTCGAATAGCAATTGGAAGATGCTCCTCGACCGATTAATAACTAATGTATTATTTATTTCATATTTTTATCACGTTAACATTTTGCTCAAATACGTTTGGAAGCCGGCCAGATCTCGAATCTCACAGGGATTTAGATTAATGCCTCCGGGTGTTTTTATCTCCGACTCGTCAATGTTTTTGAAAAGTTTGGCCCGATATATTCAAAATCTAATAAATGCTTGCCGGAAAACGTTACATGATGGATGCCTGATTGGACGTGTATGAATGTTTGACAATGATTGGACGTGTATGAATGTTTGACAATGATGCAACAGGATTAAAACAGAAAGAAAGGGCATTAGATATGCACATAGGGATGAAGGCGCAGAGAGAGTAGACAGATATTAAGAAAGCGAGAGAGAAGTGGTGAATAGAAAGAGAAACGGGATTTATGCAGAAAATGATGCATTAATCTTTCTCTGCTTAATGTTTTCATATCACATTGTCAAGAACTGCGCATGGTACGATAAATATTTCGAGATTTACTCGCAAAATGTAATAACAGCTTTTGTGGATTCGTGTGTTTAATAGATGACGGATTCTCTGCGTGTCAGTGTATGGATTCGTAGCTGCCTTAATGAATTCTGTTGAGATTATGACCAGAGATTGAACGACACAAAATCCGCGTTACTGGTAACGACAATAATGGATATTCTTTCTTTCTCTCTATAGTTTGTATATATATATATATATATATGTATATATATATATATATACATACATACATACATACATACATATATATATAATAAATTCCACAGTCAAACAATATCGCTGCTCACAAGAGCCATGACAGTCAACGAAACGGAAGTTCAAGACTCGAGTTTCGCCCAAATTTTGGGCTCATCAGTTAGACTCATCCGAATCTTGGATTCGAAATCCGAACCTCTCGCATGCGAGGCAAGCACTCTACCAACTGAGCAACCGCGCAGCACACGAGAATTTCTATTAACACAACACAGATCCAATAAACCGATATATATATATATATATATATATATATATATATATATATATATATATATATATATATATATATATATATATATATATATATATATATATATATATACTAGCGGGGGAACTCAGCTTTGTCTGGGCATAAAATAGGCTTAAATGTGTTATCTTAATTTGTCCAGATTTCGTACATATTATTACAGAGTCGTGACATCAAAAGTTAAAAGAAAAAAACAAATTATTACTATGTCATCAGTTAGAATCTAAGCAGAAGCATTCAAATACGGTGATCTTAGCATTGTACCAACGTGATACCCATATAAACCGATTAAAAATTGTGACTTTTTGTTTCGGAGGAGACACAGTTTTAAAAATATGGAGAAAGACAGGAAAAAGACAGACCGAAACACAAACAGGTTGACAGACAGACATATAGCGTTTTATATATTAGACTACAGATGAACATTTTATAATAATATCATATGTCGATTTATATCTTTGTATCGGAAATTGACAATTAGTAAAAAGTATACTCTACATGGAATTATATATATATATATATATATATATATATATATATATATATATATATATATATATGTCTGTGTACATGTCGGTTGGCCTGTCCGTTTGCCTGTGTCGGTCCACCTACTTGTCTGTCTGTCTGTCTCTATATTTTCAAACTCTCTCTCCGCTGAATCTAAAAGTTGAAGAGCGACTAAAGGGGCTTGAATTTTTACGGACCATGCTTTCATGCGTCTTTAGCCGTTTTAATTGTTTTAAAAGGGTAAAAATGTGTCAAATTGATAAAAAATATCGTTAAACATTTTGTATGTTCATCTTTGTTCATTTTTAATTTTTATTTTCATTGGCTTATATTTGTGTCACGTTGATACAGTGGTGACGCCACCAGCTTTGAACGATACCGGTTCGGTTTCAATTCTAGATGATGGCACCCAATACTTTTTTTTTTTTACTTATGAAATCACGATTCTATAATAATATATATGAAATCTTAACAGATATAAATATCATATTTTACGCTCGGGCAAAGTCCCCCCCCCCGCCATTAGTAACTTATGTAGAGCTATATGTTCATCCTACAAATGAAAAATGTTGCAAAATGGTCTGTAAAGATGGAGCTCTCCGAATCATTTCCGTTAAAATCAATAAATACAAATATGTTTGCTTTTAATTTAATTAACATTGTCAGCGCTTGAATGCACAATTTAACACTATTTTCACAGTCTTTTACTGCTCTCATTCCCGACGCTTTATTTCTCCCTCTTTTATACGTTGCGGTTATCTTTCGGCACCTCCGCAACTTCAGTAATCAAAGCCTCTATTTCAGAACAATAATCGTGTATACTTTCTATTTTGAGCACACAATGTGGGGACTCTTCTTACAGGGATTCTCACTTTTTTTAACATATAGCTACAGCTCATAAAAGCCCGAAGAACATTCAAGGATTAGTTTTAATACGAACCTTGATAATGAGAAATGTTAGAAGTTAATTTATTTTAGAAGGCGACCCATCTGTTCACGTTGGACATGAAAGCGTCCATGTTATAATTAGCTTGTATTAGACAGACGAGCTCTTGAAGAAAAAGTACTCATGGATGTTTTGCTTAGTTACACTTTTAATACTTACATATTTCTATAACCATTCACAGTTATGTAATTTTATAGACAGATACAATTACATACAAGCGAATCACAATACATAATTGCACTAAAATTTAACCACAAAATTTATCATCGCGATAATAAAATCCTGGGATATATTCTTGCCTTCCTATGAACTATATATGAATTAGCCGGTTGGTTAGTGGGGTGTATTGAGCAAATAAAAACGTGGTAGTAGGCAGGTAGGCAGGCAGGCTCGAAGCCGTACGGCGAAGGAGGCGATTACGTCCATCGCTAAACAGGAAGTGGCGGAGGTTTAAATTAAGGCTAGTCAATCGAAACGAGTGAATGCACTTCGAAAATATCGGCGAAAAAAGCTATCCATTCTTGTAGAAAAGTGCCCAGTTTAGGGTGAAGGAATTAATGTTTTTAGCCAATTTTTCGATATTTGTCGTCAGAAGGACGAACTTCAAAATGATACCGATCTCATGAAATTCCGTAGCCTCTGTACAAAGTTTTAGGTAGGCATGCAAACATACATACAAACATACAAACATGTGAATGCTTGAATATATACTATGCAATGCAGTATCTACTATTCATATTCTTTCATTTATTATTTCTAGTGTATTGCATTAAGGTTGAGAATGAGGTACCCACGAACGATTCTCTCTAAAATAAAACCGATGCTAATTTGAATTAACTTTGATGTCAATTGTCGTTTATTAGTATTTTATATACGCCAACTGCAGGCAATTTTCACCTTTTACATAATATAGAATATCATTCGATCCGAATTTTATATAAAAAATTACACCCACCCACATATATCAAAGAGTTTCAAGAATATCAAAGCAAAAGGTGTTTGCAGATATTTAAATGCAAAAGCATTCTATCACACACACACACACATACACACACACACACACACATATATATATATGTATATATATATATATATATATATATATATATATATATATATATATATAAGCCTGAACAGTCCTAGAGTGGATGAAACGCGGAATATTCAGTTTATTTTAATCACCATATATATATTTTATAACTTACTAACTAGCTCTACCTAGCTATTGAGCACTTTTGAAGTAACTACTTAAAGTTGCCGCATAAATTTATACTTTCGTATATTAATGTTATGTGAATAAATGAAGTAGTTATATATATAGCTATTCCAACTTTGATCGCTCCTCGAGACCCGTGGCGCAGTGGATAGAGACGTTGAAATTCTAAGGTTCCAGGTGAGAATTTTCTGAAGATAGGGGTTTTAATTCTACACAAAGCCGGCCAGAGGCTTACTTGGCCAAACAATCGTGGTGAGACGACAACAACTAACGATGGCAGTAATTGCTGAGAATGCAGTTAGGAGATACGGAGTTCCTATCACGTCGCGGTTACCACCTGACGAAAGCAAGAGGATTATTTGGCCGAAACGTCGTCCAACAACAAGTAACTAAAAAAAGATGAGGATAATAGTCCGCAATAAATGAATTAATTTGTATCTATTCCGTTAAAAACAATTGTAGTCATAGAATTGTTAAATAATCATATTTTATCTTCAAACATTATTCAATAAAGTTTCTTTAAACAGGACTCACAGTACACTGGATTAAACACACATTATAATACAAACACAGTCCATCTACTATATATATTTGTTTTATTAGAAAATACTATCAATAAGAATTTTGCGCACTTAAAATCGCTATAAGACTCAAGTAAAATGGCGTATCCTTTTAATTAATCTTGTACAATAAACATCTCTTAATGAGTGTTGTTCTCGGCCATTAATGACCAGGAAATGCTTGATAAGCCGTTGAAAAGCAATATTTTAGATACGTACAAACACACGCATACATACGCAAACTCGACACACATACACACACGCATATATATATATATATATATATATATATATATATATATATATATATATATATATATATATTGAATTTTATGTACAGACAGTTTTTGGATGAGACAAGTCATTGGTGCCGTCGGTTTCAAGCCCGATAATTAGGACCGTTTAAGATATCTATATCAAGCTCTCTGCAGCCAACACTCATCATTTTTAACCGGGAGTGAAAAATATGTATACCTCACCAGTTCACGTTCAACTCTCGTTTTGTTAAATCCCCCCCGTTTATTTATTGGATAATAATGATTTCATTAACTTTTGAATTATTTTAATTTTAAAATCTAATTTCGATTGAATTGTTAATATAATTTTTTTATATATAAAATGATTTTAATTTGAAACCAATTTAATTTTGAAATCGATTTTTTTAATATATAAAAATTCAAACTTAAAACTTATATCAATATCGATTAAAAACGTAAAAATTAATTTTATTATATCGAATTACGTTTAAAACTTTCGAAATACGTTGGACTGGGCAAACTGTGCGGTGTCTACAATTGCATTTATCTTGTTCGTTATTAGTATTTTTATTTATGGTATGGTTGTTCTTGTCCGGGGTTGGTTTATTGTTATTATTATTATTATTATTATTATTATTATTATTATTATTATTATTATTATTATTATTATTATTATTTAATTAATATTATTATTATTATTATTGTTGTTATCATCATTATTATTATTATTATTATTATTATTATTATTTCTGCTAGTGTTGGTTTTATTTCTGTCATAGTGTCTACTTTTTTATTGTTTATTTTGTTGTTGTTTACATTGTTTTCATTTAGTATTTTGTTATTATGTGCTTTAATTATCATCTCTAAATTTTCTCAACAACTGTAAGATAACTTCAAGGTATTTTTATTGAAGATTTTGTGTAAGGGGTTGGTTGCGGGAAAGTGTTTTTCAATAAGGTCTAGAAATTTCTTGCCAAGTTTTGTTTTTAACATTTGATTGTATGGGGCCGTATACCAAATTATAGTTCTTTATCTTCTATTTTTAATTTTATTATAGTTGTTGGTGTTTTGTTGCTTATATTTGATATCGATATTTTTGTATCCACTCTTTTTTAGGGCTGTTTCGTAGATATTGGATTACCTGTTAAATGCATGTTCATCGCTTGAGTTATTACTGAGTCTACTTACGATCGAGTTAGGAATGTGTTTTATAATTGATGGTGGGTGGTTGGACTTAGGGTTTACGTAAATTGGAGTAGCGTTATCTTTTAAGTATGGTTCATATGTGCTGTTATCTAAGTTTAACGTGACGTCCAGGAAGTTTGTTATTTTATTTTAGCTGATACGTCCGCTTTTAGACCTATTTTTTTCATTTCTTTGTGTATGATTTTCTTAAAGTTTTCTCCCTTGACTTTGTTGGAGTTTTTTTATTATAGCTAGTCCGTCATCTCTATATAGGCCGATATCCGTAGTATCGAATATACTTGTGAGGGTATATAGAATGAATAATCCCACGAGATATGATGTCTCTGCAGAGTCTCTGGCACCCATCGCCAAATCGAACGAATTTTTTCATTTTAGTTTTTATCCATTGGTTATTGTTATTTATTAGAACTTATTTTCTACATTTTTTAATGATGTTGATTTCTTCTGAGGATATATCAGTGTATGCCTCGGCAAATTCAAGAGTAATGTTAAAAAGTTCTTCCGATATCGAGGGATAAAAGTCTATGATGTCAAACTGTATGAACGTACATTTATCTTTGTTTTCTATATTTTTAAACCAGGTGATTGCTTCGGTAGTATTTGCCCACTGGTTTAGTTCTAGGTCCTGTTTGATTTGTTTGTTTACTCTAGAAAGTATAGTCTTGCTAATTCTACCTATTTCTGGTTTAGTTGGGTTTATCAGGCGGGTGCTGGGATTAAAGTCCCATTTGTGGTTTTTAAGCAGAATGTATGACTCTCTAGGTTTCAATTTGCCAACTTTATAGCTAATTTTTAGTTTATCGGTAATTTGTTTACTTTCAGTATTTATTATATCTATGTAGTCGCATTCGTTTGTGTCTAGTTTTTTGTAGTTTTTTGTAATGTTTTCTGTGATTAGTTTGTTATATTCTAGCTTATTTATTTTATAAAAGTTTCTTGTTTTATCTGCTTTTACAAAGATTTTTATTAGAGTTGTTTATGTTTCTAACACTTTTGCGTAGTTTCCGTTGGAAATTGTTAGGTTGATTTTGGAATTCTAGGTTTTTAATTACGTTTAAAAGGTCATTTTCAAAGTGTATCAAAAGGTCTACTGTTTTCGCAATTTTTAAGGGTTTTAAAACCATAGGATCACACATATATGTATATATATATATATATATATATATATATATATATATATGTGCATGTGTGTGTGTACACATAGGTATATTTATATATATATATATATATATATATATATATATATATATATATATATATATAAAAGGAAGGAAAACGTCTACCTTAAACCACTAACCTAGTTCTAAAACAGATCCTTTGTTCGATAAAATGCATGCCCATTGGCTGATAGGAAGGGGCGCGGTGGATACTAGAAAGCTGATTGGCTAACTAGGAATCCTGAACATATATAAAAACAAGAAGCAACCACAGAATTCGCGCATAAGCCTGACGAATCCTATAGTGGATGAAACGCAGAATATTCAGTGTAGCTTAATCGTCATATATATTTTATAAATTACTATATATATATATATATATATATATACATATATATATATATATATATATATATATATATATATATCATAGGTCGGTTCGACTATTCATGAACAACCAAATATAATTATATACTTTGGATTTACGCTATATTTCTGGATTTTCAAGATATACTGCATTACTATATTTGGTAGCTCATGTGAAACTTAAACAGCGCGTAAAGTATACGGATTTTTAAAAGATAAATAAATCATGATCACGTGATCTAGCATGAGATTGTTTATTTATAAATGCTCTATTATTAAGCTCTTTATAAAACGAGATTCATTTTTCTTTAACAGTTGCACATTGATCATTGATAATAAATATATACTTACAAACACAAACATTATAAGAGATGCTTTCAAAACTTTCCAGGCTTTTTTTTTAATGTAGTTACTTTTATTGACCGTATACACAGAGAGCTCTAGTCCTATTTGACGTAATCTCATTCGGCTGCAACGCACGTAAAAAGTTCTAACAATTTCTAGAATGTTCCGTACAAGTTTCATAGTTTAAGCCTCGTCACAGCCGCTTTTCGTGACACCCTCTTTTTTTATCTCATGACGACAGTTTGTTAGGTTTTCTTTGGGCTTAAAAAAGAATCAAAAGTCAGAGGGAGCCTGGTCAATAGATAGAGTGGGGAACTGTTTGATGTCCATCTTCGTCAAGTAGTCTGTACTCTATCAGAGAAACTTTAGAACAAACTTCGCGCAAATTAACACCATATTCAGTTTTCGGTGAATAATTGTGTGTACAGTTTTCACAGTTACATAAAAACGTGCCTTTATATACACGCTACAGTCTTTATCTATGAAAGTCTTTATTTGGCTAATCAAATCTGATGTTCTGGTTTCCTCACTCCTCCCACACCTCTCATCAACCATCACAGTCGCCTTTCCTGCTTTGAATCTCTTATGCCACTCAAAACTGATGCTTAATTAATTCAAAATGGTAAAAAAGCAGTCTGACAACACCTATACATTTCTGTTGCATTTTCCAAAGTTTAAAACAGAATAATTTTGCATATCATTCTTCTAAAGTGTTGTTAAGTACAGGTTGGATTGCATTTTTCAATTTCACCACCTGTTAGAATCATGATTTAGCAGGGTGTATTCCAATTGCTTCTGTAGCTCTTTATTTAAACTTGAAATAATATAAATTGGTCAGTCGTTACATGAGTTGTATAGAAATACCATTTTGAATTTTCGAAAGTCTTCGACGGATTTTAATGTCTGAACAAAAAATAATCTAGAAACTGATTGAAGGCACCTCGTATATATATATATATATATATATATATATATATATATACGTATGTGCTTGCGTTGGTGTGTGTGTGTGTGTGTGTGTGTGTGTGTGTGTGTGTGTGTGTGTGTGTGTGTGTATTTCTCTGTTATGTTATTTGTTTTATGTGGGTTTTCTTTTGTTCGGGGAACATCACATCCGAGAAAATTTAAAATATTTATAAAACATATTGATCTTTGGCTTTTGTAAATTCAATTATTTCTTATTTTGTAGTTTCTTTACATTTGATTTCGAAACTGAAAGGAAGCCATTTCTGATCCAACTTTCGTTATCATGTACAGTAAATGATAACGAAATTTATCCCGTATCGATTTTCTCTTATCAATGTTTACTATATGTCTATCCTTATCTTTCGTTATTCACCCTTAAAACAAGGACGAATTCCCTCGTCGGAAGGAGAAACGATGGGAAAATACTATATTAGTCTAATAGTTCATCCGTTCAGGCAAATAAAATAGTATATGTAAAAAAAAGAAAGAAAATATGCAGAATGACAGACACACATCGTCTGATCTATCACTAATATTGTGCAACTTTATTTATCTTAATATGTACAATAAGTGAAATATCTGTGAACGTTGGTTTCACAACATAAGTCATGTTTTGGTAAATTTTGACTAGGATTATTGTTCTGACGCGTTTCAGCTTTTGCCATCATGAGGTGCGTGTCAGTAATTTGGTTTGACAAAATGTGGTTTTAGCGAACATTGTTGCAAACACAATGAAGCAAGAATTTGAACTTCAATATATTTAGTAAAATTTCAGCCAGGATTTTCAGGATTAAGTCAAGATTGTCTGTTTTATTTGACTGTTTCATGCATTCGCATCTCTCTGTACAGGAAGTGGCGATCGAGATATATATATATTTATATATATATATATATATATATATATATATATATATATATATATATATATTGTTGAACCTCGACTGACCACATGGAAATAAATTACTACAACACAGAAGTAAAATAGAAAATATATATTGAGAGCAACAAAGTCGGTTGCCTGTTTACCACCTGACTACTACCTGGATGTCTTCAATTCCAATGTAAACAAATTCCTGATGAACCGCCTCCTTAAGTAAGACACTTTATCAAATATCCAACACTACCGAACTGTACACACAATAACCCTGATCCCTAAGTGGCTTCCGGGCCTTGGTAAGTGGTGGCTTCCGGGCCTTGGTAAGTGGTGACTTCTTTGTAAAAATATATATATATATATTTACATAGAATCTATTGGTATAGTCATGGGGAGACCGTCCCTGAGGAAAGTATTTGCTGGGTAGTCGTCGACTCTTTATTTCGTTGTCTCTTTGAGTTTCTGGTTTGGGTCCCTTCCGTCTGTACGGTACGAACCATATTTATATGGTTGACACTCCATTTATGCTAATTAGGTGGATCCTACGACAGCATGTATACATACATACATATATATATATATATATATATATATATATATATATATATATATGCAATCAGCCTAAAATATTTCAAAGCATATGACGTTTTAAACTAAAAATTCGAACTCAGATAGCTAAACTCATGGTCTATAAACAAGTGCTATTCGATGTAATTATATTTTTTCTCTTCTAATCTTATTCAAATTTGGACAAACATGATTTCGTGTTTTCAAAATAATATAAATTTAATTAACATCAAATATGAACCATTTTATTATGGCAACCTCTTAAATTGTTTATAAAAAAATCAAAACAAATGAATTCAATCGAAAGTTAAAATAGACGGCAAAAATACAACTAACGATTTATCATAAAAGGCATACAGCAACCTAATTTAGAAAGAATTCAGGTGTATTTTAGATTGATCTTCATAAATTGAGTTCATTGTATGACTGCACTTTTAAGGGCTTCAATCACTGAAAAGTTCGAAAATAAAATACATGTCTTCAATAAATTTCCACTGTTTTTGCATTGGCACTTTTATTTATAATACGCACATGAAACTCTAGCCCCTTCGAAATAATCTCTTCTGACCCTATTGCAGTTATTGTGCCGTTCCAACAACTTTCGGAAGACCCCATGGAAGTCGTTTTGGGTGAACCTTCGCCACAGCTTCTTTAATCTCCTTAATTATGATAGCCTCTACGGTTTTCCTTGAGTTTCGAGAATAACCAAAAGTCAGAGGAAGCAAGGTGTGGATTGCAAGGGGGCGTAAAGAACTGTCTTGATGTGTATCTTAGTGAAATAATCTGTGAGAAGGATGGGGTTATGGATTGGTTAATTCTTCTGGTGAAAATGCTACTGATTTGATTTGAAAAGTGCCGGCATTTTCCAATGGAGTATTTTCCTTACATTTCTTCAAATCTCAACATCTTATTTCTTGTTGGATGTCTATACAGTAGAGAGTTGTGCTTGTAGATCATACCCATGCTCTCAAAAATAAAATGATGATCATAATTTGCTCTGTGGATTTGATCTGGCTGACCGTTTTGGTCTGAGAGAGACATCATGCTTTCACTGTAAATTGTGTCTCAAGCTCTCTGCGTCATATCAGTAGATCCGGCTTTCATCGCAGGTCACTAGAGCATAAAAACCTGAGAGATGTGAATTGACTAGTTCGACTAATCTGTCATGAGAACATCTTTCTTTTTATTTTCTCTAATGGCCCTTGGAACAAACTTCGCGCAAATCTTTTGAATAATCATTTTCTCACGAATAATTATCCGTACAGTCACTACACTCACATCAAACCTATAGTCTCTATGGACTCACAACAGACCCTATCCATGAAATTCTTTTTTTTTTTTTTTTTGCGCAATCAAATTTTGTTTTCTGACTTTCTTATTCCTCCCACAACCTTCAGCATCTCTCAATAATTAATCTCTCATGCCACTCGAAATCTGATACTCGAGTCATGGTGCAAAAGCAGTCTGAAGCATTCCATACATTTGTGGCATTTTTCCACATTTAAAACAAAATTTTATTGCATATCTTGCTTTAAAAGCACCCCATTTCCAGATTTTACATTTGAAATTCATCTAACAGTGGATGTATTCCAATTCCCGCTGTAACTGTTCATTTGCACCTGAAATCATAAAAATGCGTCAGTCGTCTAAAAAATGTATCGCAATGGCGTACTAAATTTTCAATAGTCTACGACAAATTTAAATGCCAGTACAAAAAGAGTCTGAAATCTTATCAAAGGTCCCCGAGTACATCAAAAGATGTACAACTACATGTAAAATGATATTTAAGGTTAATTTTTTTAAACGTAACTTGCGGGTAGCGCGACGTTGCCTGGGATTGAGTGATGTCAACGAATTTTTCACACTCGTATATTTTTATTTTCATCGAAATCGGTAAAAATGTTCATTTTTCAATCAAATCGATTTATTGTCCGCTCTAGTGGAGGCCCTATCGAAGTTCACCGGGATGAAGCTTCTCATGCTCCCCCAAGTGATTTAGTCTGTAATACGTTGTAGTCTACATTGCACTGTATTAAATCTACTGTTGATTTTATGTGTGTTATTTCTTATATTTTATGGTGTACATTAAAGTTCAAAATGCTAAAGTACAGGTATCATGTTTCGATTGTGCCCTAAACACGCGTATTCTTTTCGAACGCGCCTTGTCATATAAAAAAACATACTGTTGATTTTATATGTTTGGTTTTACTACTTGTATAGTGATAATAGTTTTAATTTAGGTTTTAATTTAAAAAAGATCCTGTATCATTTGCAATTGTGCTTTAAACAGAAACATTTAGTTCGAACGCGCCTCTGTCATATCAAAGAACTTCCTGTAAATATTTTCATGTGGAGCCTTTTGGCTTGTGTAGTAATAAAACTTCTAAAATAAGCTTGTGATGTTAGGCGGTGTAAGGTGTTAACTTTTGTCAAAATCGCCTTTCCTTCCTTCATCAGATCATTATATCGCTACTTGTCGAATACATTCCGAGACAAAACATATCTAAGAATATCAGCCAGGTAATCAGAGGTTCCTTCGTTTGAAATTTCTTAAATGTCGGTTCAGCCGTTTTAGTCGATAGGAAACAGAACTCACACACATGCACACACATACACAAAAAGACACACACAGACAATTTCCTTTTATATAATAGTAGAGATGTAAAATATGAAATGAACGTGTTCGTAATTGGCTCTGGTTGTCTTATCAACATTATCTTTAGTTGAAAAATTATACTGCGATTTGCGGTAAGTAGCTGAGTAAGTGAGACGTGGAGTTATAGGAAATAGATGACCTTCATAGTATGTAAGGATTCAGAGTAAGGAAACGTAATGTGGTTTGTTGTGGCAGAAAAATAAGATTAGCATGACATAGAGCAAAGTGGTTCGGAGGAGTATAATGAGAATGTTTAATCAGGGATGATAAGAAATGAAGCTTAGTTTCATTGTAGTCGGAATTTGGAAATATATAATTTAACCAATAACTATATACCCTAATGAAATTCATCGATAAAAGTAATTACGGAGTTATCTATGAAATTTAAATTGCTTATCTATAAAATTAATTGCGGAATTATCTATGAAAGTTAAATTGCTTATCTATAAAATTAATTGCGGAATTATCTATGAAAGTTAAATTGCTTATCTATAAAAATAATTGCGGAGTTATCTATGAAAGTTGAATTGCTTCTCTATAAAATTAAGTGCGTAGTTATCTATGAAAGTTAAAATATTCGAATGCGTTTAATCCTGTTAATAATCGTTGAGATATAATGGAAATCAAATATAACACATTGTTCGTGATGGTTTTACGATTTAAGATTACGTATTTAAAACTGAAGTTCTGCTGTTTCAGGAATACAGTATTGAATAGCTTTGTAAACTATTGTTTGTTGATTTCTGTCTGAATTAAATGAGTTGAGACGCATCGACATGTGTCCCAATATTAAGAATAAATATATTGTCTGCAACTTATTTATATTACTTTATATATGAAAAGATTTAGTGAGGTGGTTCTGTTCTTGCAAGGCTTTTACATAAAAAAGTAACACGATCTTTTATATCAATCTCTATTTCAGTGATCATTTCTTAAACTCATGTTGTCTAATAACCTAAATTTCTAACACACAATGTCACGCGTATGCTTATGTTTGCTTTTTTTGTAATCTGTTTCACTTTTACTTATTAATTATACTATTTTTTTCTTTAAATCTTAATAAAACAATTTAGAATTATTGCGTTTTGAAAAGTTTAAATGTAATAAGTAGAACCAGTGCGCATGCTCCGTGCCAAGTGAGAGTAAGTGTTTGCTTCACTAGTATTCGAACTAATATTTCTATAAAGTAGAAGTATTACTCCAGTATAAAATAGTATGATCCTTTCTGATGACAAAGAAAGAAACGAAAACGCCAACCATTATTTTTTACAGACTGTATTCTATTCCACAAGAATTTTCTGTAACATTTTTCTTTAAATCGGCTGGCTCTCTTCGGACATAATTGAATTCGTAACAGCATAACAACAGGTATAGGTAAAAAGATGTCTGGAGTATCTTACCGATCTGTCTTTGAATGCGGAAACCTAACCGAATATTGAAATGCGTTATATTTTATATTTAATAGTAAATAAATAATTTACGAATATTATTCTTCAAACAAGTAATGAGGCTTATCATTTGCGTTTTTTTTTCGGTTTACTTCTATAAAATAGTCATACTAATATTATTTCTGCCGATTCTCGTCGACTTTTCGAACTTGGAGACTATTGGTTTCTTATTACGAAAACATATCAATAGGGCGAAAAGTTTTTAAAAGTTGCTAGAAGGATGCATCCATTATTGAGTACACAAATGACCGTGTATGGGAAAATGCATTTTCTAGAAAAAGGGAAATGTGCCCTGTCAACTCAGCCTTTGCTTTTCCAGAGATATGTGCGCAAAATGCCTTTTAGTTTAATGTGCAAACATTTATTCTGTAATTTATGTTATATTTTACTAGTAACGAGTAAAGGCGCTGAGATCATAATCATGTTATAAGAATGCTACCATCGACGATGGCAAAGGTGTCTGAAAACAATTAGTATAAAAGAAAAACAGCAATAAAAAGGACAGAGTTTCATATAACTCAGATCTTAATAAAAACTACATAACTAAATAGTCAAAACCAAATATACAACTGCAACCATCAGAGATATCATGCCTGAAGAGATTAATATTAGGAAATAAGAAATTAATGTTTATATAATATATTTTTAAAGATGATCAAAATCTTTCAGTGTATTACATGTGAATAGATTACCCAGATGATAAGAAACATTTCAGATATCTTCAGAAAGAAAAAACTATTACTTTTCTCAAACTAATTAAAGATCGCGCGGCCACACAGTAGGTCTCCTTCATATAAGTGCAGTTCAATCTTTTTGAGGTTGTGATCAGTTACTAAACAAGCCACATCCTTATGTAACAAGACGGATCCTTGTCTAGAACATCGGTAAAAAACTAGAAACTGTTTAATGCAGAAATCATATTTGATTAAATGTGCAATGCGTGAACCACTAAAGCCCAGCCGCATGTTTAAAATGTGACCCACAACACATAATCTATGTTAGAAAGAACTAGCACTCATAAATCGGTGTTATGTCCTCATGAAAGTCAGTTACATATATGCTACCTTAGACATAAACAAACTCGACGGAAACTACAGAAAAAAACTACTGGTTTAGCACTATAAAAATGTAAGACAATAAACAGCAAACAGAAACAGAACGCATAAGATCCGCAAAAATAAGGTTCAACATAGTAAAGTAAATCTCATCACAGCCCTTGATAAGCTATTATCTTATTAATAGAACAATATCTTATATGCCAACCGTACAAAAGCCCCAGCTTGCTCTTCCAGTGCCTAAATCTGAGAAGTCTATCAACCTCTAACGATTTAGCGGTCTGTTATAATAATTGTGAACCGTATAACCTGCGTCTATCATTAATCATAGATTTCACTCTTTTAATCAGTGAACGCATAAATACTATGAGTTAAAAGTCAGCTACGCGGAACACATCCAATAAAATTGTCTAAACAGTAAACAACAGCACATACACATTATAACATATATTTTTGTCATTGCTCTTTTCGTCTGTAGAGTACGTATGTATTTTTTAAATTAAAAAATGTTAATGAAGCTATACCCAGCAGCGGACAACTGCCGTTTGATCACTTGCTCTCCGAAGTGTAGCAATTCTAACAACATGTACCTCGTTACAATAATTGACTATGCACATATGACACGGGAGGAATCCAGCAGAGTAAAGGCTATCAGCAATAAACCTTACAGTCTCAATTAACCCAAACAAGCACGATTATGAGTGAATCCAAGAAGATGCGGTCAGCCATGTTAAGCGTTAACATCTAAAAAGAAAAGATCAGATTGCCGTTGCAGATTAGAAGGATATAGAATCATTTATATCCTGCATTAGAATCGTGCGATATAAATCCGTTTCTCCTAGTTCAGAAACACTGTGAACTTAGTAAAAAAAAAAAACAGTTGCTATAAAGCTTCAAAATCAACCTGGCCATATCTGAATATAGTGTGTGGGAATAGATGGTGCAGTGCTTGTCCATCATCTACTGACAAAACAAGTTCAGAGTTAAATACACAATAAAGTATGAAGATCTTTGAATAATAAGTAGGCCTATGACAACAGCATATTTATTCATTGTTTTGTCTCACGAGTGTTCATCAGTTAATATATTATAAGCTTTTTTTATATAGAGTGATATGGTTCTAGGGTGATTTACTGTGTTGGATATATACTCGAGAGTCGAAACAATGAAAAGAATAGTCTATTGCCATAGCCCTAATAATAAGATTACCCTGCGCTAAAAATACATGAACAGACGGGTCATAACCCTAATAACAATACGATAATTTGTACATCACATTTCCATTTTAAAATAGGAGTTGGTAAATAAAAAGTGATACGGTCAAAATAATAAATAAATGAATAAAAAAATAATTAATTAAATCATTCCTAGGTACCGGCAAACATATTAACTAGTTTTCAGTAATAGATTAAAGAATCAGTTAATGCCTCTATAGTGATCATGTTAACCGCATGTTGCTTGAAAGCCAAAAAAAAACACTAGATCAAAAGTGAGTAATAACATTAGTCTATTCTAAGTATAAGGTGTGGCATCTCCATTTGTGGCAGTTTTTTTTCCTATGAGTTCCAATATAATTGCTCCTTTAAAATAATATAGTAGATTTTGACATACCTGTATCCATGAACTTTGAATTTATTTCTTTATTTTGTATATTGTATAATGACATTGGTTTTCTCTTTCTAGTTATACGTATTTCCAGAAGACAGTGAATGGTTATGAAAAGACCTACGTAAAGGTTGCCAACATCCTATGTTTATGCGTTTTATTGAAACAAACTAAACTCAATCATTACACATCTATGATGGTCCGTGTTTTAAACCACATGCCCAATATTATTGCTCTGTGATTAAATAAAGCATACAATTTGAATTTTGACCAGATTTATAAACCTTGTTTGATCATGTTAGATGACCGGAGTAAATTTATAAAAACCTTCATATTTGAATAAATGTGTACTCCCAATAAATGTTAGTCTTTAATTGGAAAGAGAAACAATAAAGATCGCACGCATAAGAAGATGGACAGGCATCTTTAAAATATGTAACATCAACACACACACACACACACATACACACACACACACACACATATATATATATATACATTTTAAGGAGGGGGTGCATATGTGTGTACAAATGTAAGTGCATTTCAAAGTATGCCTTACTTCATAAGTAGTAATAACTCTCTCGAGTATCTTTATCAAAATATAGGCGAAAATATGCTCTGAACAAATGTTTGCTAATAATGACATAAATGGATTCTGCAAATGTAAACAACATTAAAAATTAAATTATCTTCTACTCTATCATTACTTTGTTCTTCATATAGTATATTTCTATTTCTTTATCTCGATATATATATATATACATATATATATATATATATATATATATATATATATATATATATATGGGATGTCTAAAAAGTCGCTCTAAAATAAACACATTTAAAGAAAACCCTTCAGTGACTTTCCTTTTTCGGGACTTACACACACACACACACACACACAGACACACACAGACACACACACACACACATATATATATATATATATATATATATATATATATATATATATATATATATATATATATATATATATATATATGGATATATAAGTGGTTTACAACACGGAACAACATGGATGTGTAATGATCGAGTTTAGTTTGTTTCAATAAGACGCATAAACATAGGATGTTGGCAAAATTTACGCAGGTCTTTTCATAACCATTATATATATAAAGTTATATATATATATATATATATATATAAAGTTATCAAGTATATATAGAAGTTAAGCAATACACAGAATATTCCGCGTTTAATGCACGCTAAGAGAGAGAGAGAGAGAGAGAGAGAGAGTCAATAAAGTGTAAATGATAGTATAAAAACTATATAGTAATACATATATATATATTTATATTTATATATGAGAGAGAGAGATTTATTCATTTATTTAACAAGGTATACATAAATCAAGATTTTTGGATAAGTGAGAAGTCTTTACTATAGTATTTCGATGCCCCAGAAAATTGCCCTTAAAGAATTAACGTCATATTCTCATGTACAGTTCCAGAATTAGTCCTCGCCACAGCAGACAACCCCATGACCAGTCAAACACAAATAACTAAAACTACTCACAACGATAATCACAACCTTCTAAATAATGACTTTACTAAATAACTAATATGACAACCACTAGGAATATACATGACTAAATCATATTTTTTAAACAATCCTCCGAGCATCTTAACCCAACTAATCACCCCATAAGCAGAGAACCTCCAGATATACCACACTCCAACCCCAAAACACTTACATACATAGGACTATCATCCTTCCCGATAAAAAGTAGAATATCTAACTACTTGCATTCCTCTATAACAAGACGTCCAAGACGAAAACTCGCTGGTTAACTTAGTGTGAACTTGAAAGAAAATAACATAAATATCTTCTCAAAATGGAATTAGAAAGAAAGTCTAAATCGTACATCCCACGTCAAAAATACTGCTGCTTTTGCAACGCAGAGACCACAGCGATTATAATAGCACTGGAAAATTAAATTTTCCTTATTCTACATAAGAGATACTATACATTGTGAAGCACAATATAAATTTAAATACGGAAGTACCCTAAACTCTGCAAACAAACCACCCCCTAATCGAAGGACTAATATTTGTTACCCGTCTGATATAAATCTTATCTACTCCCCTAATTACAACTATTTCCAGTACTATAATATAAATAGTTAATTAACCTCTCTCACATGCGACGCCTAGCACCAAGTATCAAGCAATTGAACACTCCTCCTTTTTCCACTCTCTCTATATAACTACAAACTTGAATAGAAATATCACCAGTGCACTTTTGAAAACTTGAATAGAAATATCACCAGTGCACTATCAGACTACTCCTTAACACATTCTCCCCCTTGTCAGATTGAACCTATCAGATAACCAAATTTGTCCATACTACTGTTGATATCCATTACTAACGTAACATCTTTATATGTCTGCTTGATATACTCAGTGTCACTCATTAAAGCTCTCCCCAATACGTTCATTGGGCTACTTTTACTCATCAACCATTTTCTTCTCCACTTAAAGCGAAACTTTAGTTATACAAGTAACTTCCCTACTCCCCCTGATTTAAATCCTAATACCTGAAAACAAAATTTTGGTATCCCACCTACTATAGAATTCCACTTTTCCCTCCAAATAGAACCCTACACATGTCATCATTTTATAAACATAAACATTTATTAATTTAAACTTTAGTTATTAATAGATTTGCCCCAGTCTAACCTGAAATATTATTAATTGAAGTAATAAAAGTTCAACGGTAACAACAAAAGACATTGAGTACCATCATAAATGGCATTTCCGATATAAGAAAATAAAGTGCCGATAACTATATCCCTCCCTAACAAAAACAGATCTAAACTTTAAGGTCCATATCCTCTTCTGTGCATTGACCTCTAGCGCAATCTCTTAACCGTACGTTTTACGCATCCTTTTGTGCTTATCCGCCCCAGCTTTTGACATTTTTAATCATGTCTGTACAGGTGTCTTCTTATCCTAATTGGTTGCCTCAATCTGGCTACAAGACTAAGACTAAGAATTATTCCTGCAAGTAAATATACGTGCATTTAGATGTGTTTTTTTTTTGTGTACGCAAAAGAAACACAGGAACATCTCCATCATCTATCAAGGAAACCTTATTTTCATTCTGGAATAGTAAATGCGGAAACAAAATAACTCCACCCTGGAATTAATGAGCGTAACAAATCTTTTGTGTTTCTAAAGAGAGAATAATTTTTTTTTTACTATATTTTCGTGCAAGGTCAAATATCCAAAACAATTGCAATTTCTACAACCAAGAGCAACACTTTTTTTTTAAAATCAATGTCTAAATTAAACGAAGATAGCATCGCTCACATAATAACTTATATTTATTTGTTTTGGTTTACTTAAAAATATTTTTTACTTGCTTGGTATTCAACAAAGACAACCTCTGATCTTAAAGGACTTCCTCCCTGGATACTTTCTCATTAATCTAACGTTTAAGTTAATTTTATTTCATACTAGCATGGGTTCCCGGCGTTGCCAGGGTGTTTGGATGTGTATGCTGAGCAAAAGAAAAACAAACAAAAACCAGATATTTTTTTTTTAAATTTGACCCGTGTTATGACCTCCCTAACATGAATTTTTTATCCATTTATATACTACGTACCTCTTAGAAATATTATTATCTACCATTGCTCTACAATTCTTATATGTGTACAACCATCCACCCTTTCCCGTTGGTATTTTATCCGCTCGTTCTACTATTTCTTTATCCTCTCTCATACTCAATGAAAATCTTTGTACACTGCACCCGTATAATTCATCCTCTCACATTAATTATCCTACTATTACTCATAATTACATGTACTTCTTTAAATTATTGGGATAATATTATATACATCTAAAAAATTTACCGACATAGCTTCAACCCCCTATTTCATGTAAACCATCTCCATAACTACAACTAATCTGCACATATATTTAAATAAGCAAATTCTTTCAACTAACTTAACTTTATTCTCCCTGAGAGTTTAAACACACATACTGTCCACATAAATTAAACCCACTATGACAGATGTGCTATATACCTACCAGCATTATATAATACAAACTACACTCCTTCTTTATCACAGAGATAATATACTTCTTCCAAACAGGCTCAATAATTTATTTTGTTCCTAATGTAACTATCGCTAGACGTTGCCCGGGTGTTTGGAGGTGTATGCTGAGCAAAAAAAAAACCGGCAATTTTTTTGTAACGTTATAAAGTTAGATCCAAGTCTAAGAAACCTATATCTAAAATTTCGAGTGTTTAGACCCCAAATTCTCGGAGAAGTTTGGTAGAGGTCTCAAAGGTCAAATCGTTGAACTTTAACCATTTAGTAGGCAAATTTCTGTCCGAAAACCGATCACATAGATTTTCCCAAATCTCACTACCCTGTATATCAAATTTCGAGTCTGTAGATTAAAATTGACAGAGCTATTGCGTAAGGAAATTTACCCAGACAGATACACAGACACACACACAGATACGTTCAGTTTTATAGATATACTAGCATTTCAGCCCGGCGTTGACCGGGTGTTTCGATGTGTATGTTGAGCAAAAAAAAAAAAAAAGTGGTAGTAGGAAGGCAGCCTCGAACGCGTACCGCGAAGGAGGAAAAAAAATGGAAAAAAACTGACGTCTTCGCGGTTACCGCCACCGCCAAACCTGAAGTGACTATGTTTAAATTAAGGCTAGGCAATCGAAAGGAGAGGATATCTTTAAAAAATATCCGGGAAAAACGCCATCCCTGTATAAAAGTGCCTATTTGAAGGTGAAGATGTTAATGTTTTTAGCCAACTTTTCGATATTTGTCGTATGAATGGTCGAATTTCAAAACGATACTGATCTTGGTAAAATGCGTCGCCTCTTTCGAAAGTTTTAGGCACACATGCAAACATATATACATACATACATACATTTATGTATTGGTAACTAAAAATTTTCCACCCAAACCGATAAAAATGCTTGCCCTATCTCTAAATACACTTTATGTAAAATATCAAATGTTTAGACGAGAAATTGTCTGAGTAATTTGGTAGAGACCGCAGAGGGCATTTTTTTTTTAATTTAACCCCAATTATGACCTTTAAAATTTATTGTTTTGGGCTCAAATCAAGTTATTAAGTAAGATCTGTGTCCAAGGAACATATATCTACAATATCAAGTGTTTAGGCCCAAAATAGTCAGAGGAGTTTAGTAGAGTTCTGAAAAGTCAAATCGTTGAACTTTTACCTAATAACAGCCAAATTCCTGTCCGAAAACAGATCACAAATATTTTTCCCAAATCTCAGTACTCTATATATCAAATTTCGAGTCTGTAGAGTTAAAATTGACAAAGACATTGCGTGGGGAAATGAACACAGACAGACAGAAACACAGACACGTCCACTTTTATAGATATACTAGCATGGGTGCCCGGCGTTGCTCGAGTGTTTGGAACAAAAAAAAGGTATTTTTTTTTAATTTGACCCCTGTTATGACCTCTTAAAATGTATTGTTTTGGGCTCAAATCAAGTTATTAAGTTCGATCCATGTCAAAGAACCTATATCTAAAATTGCAAGTGTTTCGACCCAAAATTAGTGAGAGAGATTAGTAGAGTGCTCAAAGGTCACATTGTTGAACTTTAACCCCTTAACAGCCAAATGTCTGGCCGAAAACGGATCACATAGATTTTCCTAAATCTCAGTATCCTGTATATCAAATTTCGAGACTGTAGATTAAACATTGACAGAGTAATTTGGTAGGAAAATGTACACAGTGTATGCTGAGCAAAAAAGAAAAAAACGGGCAATTTTTTAACTCTTACCCTTATTAACATTTATTGCTTTGGGATCAAATCAAGTTATCAAGTTAGATCCATGTCCAAGGAACCTATATCTAAAATTTCAAGTGTTTAGACTCAAAATGTCGGAGGAGTTTGGTACAGTTCTCAAAGGTTAAATCGTTGAACTTTGACCCCTTAACCGCCAAATATTTGGCCGAAAACCGAGCATAAAAATCGTCCCAAATATCAGTACCCTTTATATCAAATTTCGAGTTATTGCGTAGGGAAATATACACAGGTTCACAGATACAGAGACAGATACACAGACACGTTCACTCTTATAGAAAAACTAGCATTTCAGACCGGTGTTGCCCGGGTGTTTAGATGTGTATGCTGAGCCAAAAAAGAAAAGTGGTAGTAGGAAGGCAGGCTCGAACCTGTACCCCAAAGGAAGAAAAGAACAGGGAAAAAACTGACGTCTATGCTGTTACGACTACTGCCAAACCGGAAGTAACATATTTTTTTTTAATTTAGGCTAGACAATCGAAAGGAGAGTTTGTTGGTTGTTTTTGTTTTACGGTTTTTCAGGCTATTTAATGCTGAATCTAGTTATTTTGTGTAACGATTTTTAATGGAATATATTTGTTGTTTTTTTTTTAAGTCGGATTCTATTTAACCCATTGTTGGGACCCTAACAGGTACTACCACTCCGGGTCGGAGTGGACCTGGGAACAATGGCAATTAAATCCACACTCCCCAAGCCCGCAAGATTGGGCCTCATCATCGGATATAGTTTTAGGTCATATCTAGGACCCGAAAGGAGAGGATGATTATAAAAAAATATTTCCTAAAAAAAGCGACCCACCTGTAGAAACGTGCCCAGTTTAAGGTGAATATATTAATGTTTTTGGCCATTTTTTCGATATTTGTCGTCTGAAAGGTCGTACTTCAAAACGATACTGATCTTGAGAAAATCAGTCACCACCGTCGAAAGTTAGGCACACATGCAAACATACGTACATACATACATACATACATAC
Organism: Euprymna scolopes; assembly: GCF_053919585.1. Taxonomy (NCBI): domain Eukaryota; kingdom Metazoa; phylum Mollusca; class Cephalopoda; order Sepiida; family Sepiolidae; genus Euprymna; species Euprymna scolopes. The sequence continues at coordinate 44,215,863 of NC_136501.1, forward strand.
ATTAATATATTGGTTACTAAAAATTTTCGACTCAAACCTATGAAAAAGCTTGCCCTATCTCTGAATACTCTTTATTTAAAATTTTGGTAGAGACAGAAGAGGTCATATTTATTTAAAAATTTGACCCCTATTATAACCCTTAACATTTAGTATTTTGCGCTAAAATCCAGTTATTAAATAAGATCCATGTCCAAGGAACCTATCAAAATGGTGTAGACCCAAAATTGTCGGAGGAGTTTGGTAGAGTTCTCAAAGGTCAACTCGTTGAACAATGACCCTTTGAGAGCCAAATTTCTGGCTGAAAACCGATCACATAGGTGTCCCCTAATCTCAGTACCCTGTATATCTAATTTCGACTCTGTAGACTAAAAAAATTTACAGAGTTATTGCGTAGGAAAATGTACACAGACAGACAGACACACAGACAGACAGACCCGTTCACTTTTATAGATATATAGATAGATAGAGCCATAAATATATATGGAAATAATTTTGTGTTTCCTACAAACTTTTACGCAAATATTATACAAGTATAAATCATGTACAATATCTGCATTAATATAATTACTCGTAATAGTTAACTAAAGATGATAATCCCCTTAGAAAACTGTAAAATACTAATAGGGAATTTATTAAAATGAATGTTTAGAACAATATGCATATTAGCTAGATCTTTTGCAGATGAACGATTTATTTAAACAATTGAATACAACAGAAAAAAAAAATTACTGTTGTTTAGAGTTAAAATTTGTGTGAAAAAGAAAAAAAACAAACAACAAAAAAAAGAACTTTATTTCTTTTGTTTGCATTTAATTTTACTCTATATAAAAAAAAAATCTCGCATTGTTCTTGGCTTTTAATTTTACCTTATATATATATATATATATATATATATATATATATATTAATATATATATGTATATATTAGCACACACATTTTAATATTAATATAGCGCAGAAAATATAATAGAAGGAAGGGACATTCTTTTATTGTTTAAATAAATCGTAGTGTTATAAAAGAGTAGGAAAGTGATTCCTATTGACCTTTATACATTTCTGGCCAGGTTTAATAATGTTCGCAAGGTTTATAACAATATTTTCACTTTTAACAATGCCTGTAGATTTTCTCTGGTGATTTTCCCGATAGCGTTGGTAATGTGTTCCTTTAGTTCGTCTTGACTGTAAGAATTATTTACAGAAAAAATTTGTTTTAAAATCCCACTAAGATAAAAATCTCATGTTGACAAGTCTGGGGAACGTGGTGGTCATAACCCTTCCCCTGCGGGGGCCGGGCATGAATATCAAAGACCATATGTGGGGGCAACCCCACATATAAAACCTTGATCAATGTAGGTGGACCCTTCATACCAATTGGCACTATGCAGCTCCCCTACTTCTCGGGGAGTTGGTACCCATTTCCCCTTGACTCCTCACATTAACATCGGCCTTGTGCCTTATTTGCTCTGTGGGGGTGCAAATAAATACCAACCCTTTGCTTTTTTTTTACATGGAGTTCACCACTTATCAAGGCCCAATGGCCACTCAGGGATAAGGGTTATTGTGTGTACAGTAATCAAAGGGATAGTGTAGCAATAGTATTTGGGGAATTGGTAAGGGGTCATTACTTAGGGCGGGGGTTCATCAGGAATTTGTTTGTGTTGGACTTGAAGACATCCAGGTTGAAGTCGGGAGGGAAACAGGCAAGCGGAACTTCTTTCTTCCGTAAAAATGTCATGATCTGTGAGACGTGTGGCATGCAGCGTTATCTTGTTAAAAAAGAATCGCATTCTATCTTGAGGTGTCAGTTAGTCGTATAATTGTTCCAAGATGTGCAAATAAAAGTCATTGTTCACAGTTGATTAAAAAAAAAGTGGGCCGATTATCTTAGTTCCTAAAACTTCGCACAAAACACCAATCTTCAAGTCATGCAGTAGCGTTTCATGAATTACTTGCTGATTTCCAGAAGACAAATTGCGCGTGTTCTGGAAATTTGCATATCCTGATAGGTGAAACCATGCTTCATCCGACATAAAGTACAGCAGCGGGTCCAAACGCGCTTTTTCAACCATACTCAGCAGCCACCTGGAAGACTGTTTATCTTCGTCAGACAACTTCACCTCCTGAACACGTTATTCTGTATGCTCTCATTCTCAAATATTTCAGTATAGCTGACATGTTGTTCGTAATAAAGCGACTTTCTTGAATAGTCTCCTAGTTGACTTTCGTGGACTTCTTTAAACGCGCT
>NC_136501.1:44223107-44228107 GCF_053919585.1 Euprymna scolopes
ATGGGTGTTTTACCACCTTGATTTGAACCCATTACCTCCCTGTGTGTTACTCTTAACTAAGAAGTTACTTAGTCCCCATTTCAGTTGGTCTGTGCTTCTTATTTGCAACCACTGGCAACACAGTAGGCCCATCCCCGGCACCAAAGCAATATTTTACTAATTTCTTCACATGGGACAATGCGCTTGTTTACTTTTTCATGCAACGTGACATCCATATTCCATTTCTTTCCGAACTTATTCAGCTTTTCGATTTCTTTCATTCCTTCATTTTCTCTGTTATCGTTTTTGTTATTGTTTATTGTTTTTACTTTATCATACCTGTCATTGTTTCTCTTTCATTTTTTTACTTTTTTTCCTTGAATAATTATACCCGTGGTGTATGATTCGTCGATTCAGAGTCGTTGTTTTTTTAGAATAGTTATTCTGACTGTAGACCCTAGGTGTCTGCGACGAAAGTACGTTAGGCATGTTTATATATATATATATATATATATATATATATATATATATATATATATACATATATATATATATATTCTAACTTCATAATTACAATTGTAAGTTGTTATTGTAATGTACGTTGATTGCTTATGACATTACAAATCTTAAAGTAAAAATATTTTTTTCTATGCAATAAGGTATGCAATAAGTAAAAATTGGACACTGAGTATTTAATAGGCCTACCTATTGTAGCATGACTTTGTTTATTTTTTGTTCATAGTAAGATTTATTTTCTTAATTTTAGGGATTCATTTATAAGTCAGACAGGGGATAATAAAGCCGCATTATTTTAGTTTAGTTGCAGGTTTTTGGAGCAAAAATTACGCGTGGCTACATCATCTCCTAGGCGAGGTAGTTTAAACAATCCAAATGTGTTTTGCTATATTTTCTGGGAATATATTTTGCAATTAAACAGGAAACGTATAGGAGAATTTTTGAACGGTGTTTTTCTTGGTTAGTTCAAAGTAATGTTGGTTGGTCAAGACAAGGCATGGGCACGTCATATTTTATCCAAGCAATGTGTTTGAGCATCTCCGAGAGTTGACATAAAAAGGACAGAAAGTCACTTAGCTTTGGTATCCCAATGGTCTGTCGTTAACGGAAAAACTATTTCAATGACTTCTTTTTATGTGCATTCAGAACAAAGGGAATCAACAGTAATAACAGGAATTAGTTTGTTTATTCAAACCTCAAGGTCAATTCCGAAGGAGACCAAGCTACTGTTTTGTCCACCGAAGCAACTGTGTCAGATGCCGGTTTTACTCCTTCAATACTACGCGCTTTTCTTATAAAGAACTTAATGATTTTACTAGAGATCTAAACCTTTCCAATAAATCCTCTGAACTTTTAGCTTCAATACTCAAAGAAATAAATCTGCTTCAGCTATGAACTCTCATAACTTTCTATAGAAAACGTAATTTTCTATTCTTGCCATATTTCACTCAGGAAAACGACATAGCATATTGCAACAGTTTCGCTAGTCTGTTGCAGAAGTTGGATATTGAACAATATTATTCTCAAGATTGCCGCCTTTTTGTAGACAATTTTAGTAGACATTCTAAATTTGTTCTTCTTCATAATGGCAACTTATATGGATAAGTTCCTCTAAGCCATTCAACGACCCTCAAAGAAAAATAATGACGAAATCAAATTAGTTATGGAAATGATTTCATACAGAGAGCACCAATGGGCCATACGTATCGAATTGAATATGGTTGGGTTACTCCTCAAGATGGATACACACAATTTCCTTGTTTTTTATATTTTGTGGAAAAGCAGGCAAGAATAAAGCACTGTATAAAAATATTGGCATGTGCACAGTTAACTAATTCCTGGTTCTTTATATGTTCTGGATTCTTCTTTAGACAAGCGTTCTAAAATTGTGTTTCCTATTCTTAAAAAAACAAAAAAACTTGTCATCATGAAACAGTGTGCGAAGGCTATTCAGAAAATTTGCAACTGTTTCAAATATATTTTCATTAAATTTCCAGCCTTTATATCAGAGAAATTAAAAGCTTGGCTTTTTATGAACCCCAGATTAGAGATTTAATGAAAAACGCAAATCTTTGTAATTTCATGAATCTTGCAGGATTGAATTCCTGGACAGCGTCTACGAATGTAGTAAAATTCTTCTTGGGTAAAACTAAAGGCGCTGAACTACAAAAAGCTTGTTGAAATATTACCTATAAGTTGGGCTATGACTAGAGAATATTCTTTTCATTATTTTGACTCTCGAGTATATATTAGTTAACATCTTATATGTTATTAGATACAGTGATGTGGTGTTCGATTGATTTACTATTCCTAATATAGTTGGATCTATCCTCAAGAGCCAAAACAATTAAAAGAATATCCCCTTATCATAGTTCTACTTATAAGTATCCATCAACTGGGTGCAAATATGAGCATCAAGTTACATTATCTGCACAGCCACCCTTAACCGTTTTGTAAATAAAAGTAGGTGACGTTAGTGACGAGCAAAGGAAGCGCTTGCATCAAGACATCAGCGACATGGAAGTTCACTATAAAGGTTGTTGAGATTCCACCATGCCTGTTCGTCTATCAAGCGCAATGATGTTAGTGCCCTCCATTCTAGAAAATCAGTAAAATGTCAATTTATCAATGATGATGTCTATGCTTAACATTTTTAACACTTCGAGCTTTAATTGTGAATATTTTGGTGTGATTTAATGAATAGTTGTCTTTAAGGTACATAATGATATTGTTTCCTCAGTTTGCCTGTTCTTATTGTAACTATCGGCTTTCTACAGAGGGGGTGTACGATATCACAAAATCTAAACCTTATAGAAAAAAAATACAGCATTTCTGGAATCCGCGCTCACAAATTAGGTAAAAACCGTTGAAAAATCTTACGCACCATCAATTTTTTTTTCTGTTGGCCAATGTAATTTGGAATATAAGGGATGCTGTAGTTGATTATTTATTCTTAAGGATCAAAACTTTATGTTCACGGCGTTTAGTAAGTTCGTGAAAAGTTCAAAATGGTGCTATTAATGTGAAAATTTAAATCTTTAAATTTTCTTTACGCTGATATATATGGTTATCCATCCATAGACTTGAGCCTGTGGAGGGACATAGGTCATCCACAACTTCTTAGATGCTTTTGTAGAGGGGAATTCTTTTTTCGGGGTGAGGCTGCTGGCCCCGCGCCCAACCTTCCCAGAAGATACATACAGTGCCTTCTCTTCCCAAATCGTCACCCGTCTGGTACTGACCAGGCTCAACGTTGTTTAACTTCGGTGATCTGCCGAGAACCGGTGTGTCAACGTAACTGTGTTATATATATATTAGCATGGGTGGGTGGTGTTGCCCGAGTGTTGGAGATGTGTGTTGAGCAAAAAGAAAAGTAGAAGTAGGAAGGCAGGCTCGAACCCGTACCCCGAAGGAAGAAAAGAACGGGAAAAAACGTGACGTCTTTGCTGTTACGACCACCGCCAACCCGGAAGTGGCGTGGGTATAAATTAAGGCTAGACAATCAAAAAGAGGGGATAAATTTCGAAAATATCGGCGAAAAAACGACTCTTACCTGTAGAAAAGTGTCCAGTTACGGGCGGAGAAATTAATGTTTTTAGCCAATTTTTCGATATTTGTCGTCTGATGGGTCGAGCTTCAAGACGATACTAATATTGTGCAAATCCTTCGCCTCTGTCGAAAGTTTTAGGCAGACATGCAAACATACATATATACATTTATGTATTGGTAGCTCAAATTTTCGACCCAAACCGATTAAAAAGCTTGCCTTATCTCTTAATACCCTTTATGTAAAATTTCAAATGTTTAAACCAGAGATTGTCTGAGTAATTTGGTGGAGACCACAGAGGTCATTTTCTTTAATTTGACTCCTATTATGACCTCCTTAACATTTATTTTTTGGCTCAAATCAAGTTATTAAGTTCGATCCATGTCCAAAGAACCTATATATAAAATTTCAATTGTTTATACCCAAAACTGGCGCAGGAGTTTGGTAGATTTCTCAAAGGTCAAATCGTTAAACTGATCCCTTCACAGCCAAATTTCTCGACAAAAACCGATTACGAAGATGTTTCCAAATATCAGTACCCTGTATATCAAATTTCGAGTCTGTAGACTGAAAATTGGCAGAGTTATTGCGCAGGGAAATGTATGCAGAAAGACAGACAGACAGACAGACCGTTTCATTTATATATATATATATATATATATATATATATATATATAATTTGGGGTTGCTATTTTTCAAAGGTAATGTAACCAGTAAAATATAACGGAATTAATACAAGAGTGCTCAATTAAGAAATAGATCATGTTACACTTTTAATTTGTCTTTACTTCCTTGAAATATCTATAACCTTCTATAGTATAAGCGTGAGCTTATTTTAGTTTTCTCGTATTTAGTAGCTTGAGAACTCTTCAGTAACAAGACTTTCATTTAAAGGCGGTATTCTTAATGAAACGAAAATCAACTTTCAGCAAAAGAAGGTTTTCAGTAAAAAAAAAAAAGGGAGACGGAGTAAAGTTCTTAGTATTCTTATGTCTTTCTGCGACAAGGTTAAGATTTACCCGGATGTATTGATCATTTGTTGGAATCCTGGGGATCGGTTAAGTGAAGGAAAAGGGGAGTTGGAAACACAAGAAAGAAAGGAAAAGAGGGGCAGAGACAAAGGACGATGGGAGAAGAGGAAGGAAATGGAGATGGAGGAGAAGGAAAGGAAGAAAAATGAAAAAAGAGGAAGAGAAGAAGGGGAGAAAGGGAAGAGAGGGTGCCATTTGGTAGTTTCTTTTTTTCTCGCTTTACTAAAACCTGTTTTTCTAGAATGGTAATATATATTACCATTCCATTTGTTAGTTTTATGTTTGTTTATTTATTAGTATATTTATAAATTTGTTATTTATAGTCTTAAACCGTTTCGTAATAATAGTAATTGCAAACTCAGAATGTATATCATTACTAAACTTATGATGATCAAAAGCAGTCACTTGTTATGACAGCGATCATAATT
>NC_136501.1:44230607-44403107 GCF_053919585.1 Euprymna scolopes
GATAAATTTGATAAAAAAATAATTCACTAAGAAAGGCGTTTCAAATATATTTTCGGTTATCTTATATCAGGGATGAAGGGAAATAGTTATGTATTATTGTTTAACTATCACAAAATATATCGAAGATTTTGTTTGAACAGTATTCAATCTAATTAAGTTCAATCAATTTCATATATATATATGCACATATATATATATATATATATCTAAATATATAGATAGGTAGATAGATAGATAGATAGATAGATAGATAGATTGAGAGAAACAGAGCTAGATAATGTTTGAGAAAGAGAAAAAGAAAGAAAATATGTTTTAATGAAAATTTTGCTTTCAGACATACACTTCCTTGCAAATCAATTATTAATAAGTAGACTCGACATAATAAATTCGAATTTCTTTTTTAATATGATATAGTAGGTTCTAAAATCAATACTGATGAGGGTTATATTTGCATTTAAAGATAAAGATTCTAACTCTTGTTTTATCATTCCAATATTCATGATTCAAATTAGAAAAGATACAGTGAAAGGAAACTACATCAAAAAGTATTTAGCTCTAAAGTGTTTCAACGGAAACATGTTAGAAAAGAAACTGTAGTTTTTAAAAAGATATGTCGACGATTTTCTATACAAAACATACACTTCCACGTAGATATTCACAAACACATACAGTGTATATATATATATATATATATATATATATATATATATATATATATATATATATATTAGTATTAATTTCATCCATTAAATATTTTAATATTTTATTATTTAAATATAAATTTAATATTTTTACTTGCGTAAGACTTTATAAGGAATAAAAATATAAAAGTTAATAAAATCAATATTAAAAAATATAAAAGTTAATAAAATTAATATAATTAATATATTAAAATTAATATAAAAGTTAATAAAATTGAAAATATGTTTAGAATATGTAATATTATTATATTTATAGTTCATTATTATTATTATGATTATTCTTTTCTTGCTGTTGTTATTGGTGTTATAAAAGTGCATGTTAGAGAGTCTTATTAAGAGAGAGTCTTATTACAAGTGATGTTGTTGTGTGTTAGAGAGAGAGAGATGTTGTAAGAGAGATGTTCATGTTATGATGCGATTCATATATATTAAATGTTTATACTTAGAAGGGTATTAGAAGCTCTTTGAGTGTTGAGACATTGTGTAGACAGTCTTAGTGTTCACATTGTAGATATGAGATGTCGAGACGTGTATGTAAAGATATTTTAAAATATATGATATATATAAGACATATATAACAATTTTCACTTTACCTTTTGGTAGAATTACAACACAAAGACGACGTTTATAAACACACATGATGGGTTTATTTCTTCTCCCGACCGGTCGTGGTTTTCTGAGTCAAGAATTCGAAGCTTCACTTTCTAAGTTTCAAAAGTGACCGTCTCACTTCTAGACGTTCGAATCCCAACTGCAGTCTATCGTCTGTCGTCCTAAAACTCCCTCTGATTCTCCCTTAGTTTCTCCTTGCTTAACTCTAAAGTTTCTTACTATATCGAGAACTTCCCATTTTCCATGACGTCATACACATGTTAAAACATGTGTCTTCTTTCACGTGTTCTGGAAATGCGTGTCCAAAACTTTTTCCTTTGTTTACAAAAGGAATTTTAACCTATATTCCCAGTAACCTATATTTCCAATATGTTAAAAATATGTTTATTAAATTATCTTGTAGTTGCATTCTTTCAATTGAATTTTCATAACAGAATTGACAATGCACATTCTTTTCTTAAAGCTATTCTATCTCTAAGCTTAACAATGGTTTGTTTTACATTCCATTTGCTAATTCTCTATTGTAATCTATTTCTAAACCTAATTTGCGAGGTTCGAATTTCGTCTATTCTATTTCATTTTCATTTTAACTAAATCTCTCTTTTTTTATACTTACATGAAAAGGGGGCAGCTCTTATCATGTAACAATATATTTAATGAATATTTATTTTAAAAAAGATTTAGTAAAGAAAACTATTTACAACAACAACAACAACAACAATAATAATAATAATAGTAATAATAATAATAATAATAATAATAATAATAATAATAATAATAATAATAATAATAATAATAATAATATATCTCCAAAAAGGGTATCCACAAATAAACAAAGGGTATTTAACTCTGACCATGTAAGTAAGCGAAATAATTAAATCCAACATAAAAATAAATAAAAGACCCAATAGATCTTATATATATATATATATATATATATATATATATATAGTACTCGTTAGCAGACGAAAATTGCAATAAGCAATATATTGCAAGAAGCGAATTTGTTGACTAGAGTTTCTGAAATAAACTTCTTCTGGCATATCCAATCAGAAGCTAGCTATCAGTCTCATTGTCCGAGTGTATAAAACATGAAACCAGCAACAAAGTCTCCTTCTTTTTCCCCGGCTCTTGCTGACAGCACACCTCTACGTTGGAACGTGATCTTCCCCTGGTCATCTGGCCCCGAACTAGCATGAATCTAATCCTGTGCTATTTCCACATGTGGCACACACACACACACACACACACACACACACACACACACACACACACACACACACACACAATTTCTTTCTCATGCTAAAGGGCTGCGCTCGTTCATACATGGACGCACTCTTTTACTACCAACTTCAACACGTATACACTGAACTCTTTTACTTTTCTATTTCAACAGGCCTGTATAACATTTAATCTACATTTCTACACACAAAAAAAACACTTTCAACGACTAAGCCTTTCTCAATACTATCCGTAATATTCTATACCTCACTAACAAAAATAACAACTAACGTTGCTTTTCAATGTTAGAGTGGCATTTCTTGTTTTGTTCTCATTTCTGCTGAAATGGTGACCCCGTAATACGCAAACTTCGGCAACTTTTTTTTTTGCTAATCTTTACCTTTCTAAGCCTCTTCTAAATACACATTGAGTACTCCTAACACTTCACGTTGCCGGAGTATTTTCCTTACAAATATTCCGTTTTACCGCATGCCCGTCACAAAAAGAGCATTTTTACAAAAATACACACGTTTTACAGAAAAGCAACAAAATATATATTGAATATTTGTCACAAAAAAGAGTATGTTGCAAAGAAAAGAGAAAAGCAATAACATCTTCAAACGCCACTTACTCATCACTTAGAAGTCTCTAGGATACACTTCTACTACCGGATATTCTTTTCACCGAAAAAAAAAATAATGCAGAACACTTTAACCATAAAGAGGTGAAACGTGTTCAAACAAACACTTGTTACATACAAAAAAGGAACCGAAAACATTTTTAACTGAATACATTTTTACTAAATGTGATCAAACTTTTTAAATGGATACGTTTCCCCGTACACGAACAAAACAAATAACAGACAGCTTTAATCTTAATAACTAAAAAACCGGCACCAGCTTAAAAAGAGTGAACATTTTCCTCGTGTACGAAAACACTTTAATACTTGGCCTGAGCTTCCGCTGTTTTCTCTTCCAATCTCCATGCCTTAAACGCTCACATCTGATATTTAAATAAAGAAAAGAAATTGGTCAACCAAACACCATTAAACGCACGTGGTTTAAATACCCGTGACAATAAGGCAATCCTCCTGCATAAACTTAACTCCAGAGAATATTGAAAAACTAAAATGGGCCAAACTGTCAACATTATACGCACCTGGTGTAAATATTCTCCGCGACAAGAAACATTGCCCTCACAATTTTTTTCTGACTAAAAAAAAAGTGTTTCTTTTCACCGAAAAGAAACACTTTTTTTATTTCACAGGACAAAATAGATAACTGCTTAGCGAACATTCGAGTCAAATCACAAACTTGTTACAGGGGACTAGCCATTCAAAACCCCTTCACTGAAAGACAACTCGAAACATTTATTTTTTACAACCTCCACGTAAGGTAATTGCTGAAGTAAACTACTCAACAAAACAATTCCTCACTGACATTTAACAAAGAGTAAGAGAAACTGAACGATTTAAATTTCCACATGAATATTACAAATTTAAAGAAAGTTTATACAATTCTACGAAATACAATTTATACACGGTCACAAGTTACAATCCTCGAGTTGAAAAAATAAACGGATTTTACAAGCACCTATCACAGACGGACATACAAGGTGACCCAAAAAATAAAAGCTAAATGGAGGCCATCTAGAACATGTTGTAGAACGGAGAAAAAAGGTCAAAGACCCGAGTGTTTTGATGTGATGTTTTGGATATAATAAACTAGATATGACCAAAGTTTCATTTCATCCGGACAAAACACTAAGAAACGGGGCCTAATTAGAGTTGGGGCCCGTTTTTATTGGGTTCGCCTGTATTCAAAATGCTCACTACTTCGTATTTTCTTATATACAGGCTGTCCCAAAAGAAGCTGCTGGATTTTAAATTTGATTAACTTCCTCGATATTTAAGTTATGCTAACCAATTTTCATATGTAGGTAAATTAGCCTCTCCGTGATGTCCTGAGATATAGTAAGATATTATATTCTACTTATTCTAATTGTATTCACACAACTTAATCTAGGGTATGTTTTTCACAAGGTATAATTTTAGTTATGAAAAATGATGTTACTCAAATGTCCACCATTTTCATTTTCACACTCTGGTGCTCTCTGCAGAGCATTGCCCATTGTTATTGGGTGAAGCTCTTGCACCAATTGAATTTTATATGAAAATTTGCCCTCTTCCTGAAGCATTCTGTGAAAAGATGATCGAAAGACCCAAATTTGACTTGCTCTCCTTCTTACTGACGTAGATTCATCCTCGGCCACACTCTCTGCTAATCTCTGACGATTTTCATCACTTCTTGCCGTACGGGGTCTACCAGATTTAGGGAGGTCACATACATACTCTTGCTCATTAAATCGAGCCAACATAGCTTTTATTGCATTGGGAGTAGGGGAATTTCTTGTGTTGAAGTTTAGTCGAAATTCTCTTTGAGTTTCTGATATTGACTCATTCAATCGAATATAGAAACCTACGATAAATATCCGCTCCTCGGTAGTGTAACGACTGATGATGACCTTATAAGATTATTCTCGACGATCTGAAAAATAAAATAAAAATATAAAAAATAAAAATAGTTCTGATTTTTTTAACCATCAGCTTCTTTTGGGACACCCAGTACAATTAAACGTCACAGACTGATACACAAAAATGAACATTTCTTTTATTTCGATTAACACTTTTGGTATTCTCCCCAAAACTAATCCAACCAAGTGGGTATTTATAGCAGGCGAAACTTGCAACAAGCACAAGTAGGAGCGCATTCTGGCGGCTGGAAATTTGGAAATACATTTTCTTCCTGGATTGCCAAGTCAGAAGCCAGCTCTCAGTCACGTAGACAACGTGAAAATGGCAACAAACTCTCCCTCTTTCTTCCCGGCTCTTGCAGACAGCACACAACTTGGTTGGAGCGCGACCTCGCCCCGGCCATTTAGCCCCGAGCTAGCAAGAATACAAACATAGCTATTTCCACTCGCAGTACAGACACAAACTTTCTCACGCTACAGATTTGCTCTCGTCGAAACATAAACGCACGCCCTATAACCGACTTTAATACGTATCCACTGAACTTTTTTAAATCTTTCAACAGGCCTGTATAATATTTAATCTACGTTTCCACACAAGAACACGTCCAGCAACTAACTAGTTTCTCCCATAAATTCGTCGTAACGAAGGTAACAATTAAAGTGGCTTTTAAATGTTAGAATGATATATCTTTTTTGTCTTCATTGTAATATTATTCCGCTGTTTATAGCTCCGCACAGCAGTTAGACAGGTATATCAAGCAGAGATCGAAATGTGACCACTGAGTTGATCGTCGTCCCGTCTACCCCTGCGCAATCATGCAGCACTGACCAGGCGAAATCTAAATGTCAACAAAAATATTTTCAGTGAATCTGAGAGCTCTAATCAGGTTTTCCCCAAAATGAGCAATGATTTACGCTTAGTGACTTTTCCGGTGATTCCCTTGAGCTACTTATTTATGCTGTCATATGGAGTGAAAATTATAATCCACAGATAGTACTGTCTCGTTGTTTACAGTTCAACAATTCGCCTAGACACGCAATTACTTCATGCCATAATCGAAACTCCACCGTCGAGTTGACTATCTACGCGTCTTGCCCTCTCCCCCTCTGTATATATATATATATATATATATATATATATATATATACATATATATATATATATACATATATATATATATTACCTACACACACTAATAATACAATAATTTTCAATACGATAAACAAACAAGAAATGCCAATCATACAGACCACATCACAAACTATAACACAAACATTTAAAACAACAAAACATATCAAAAACAAACCGGTTTCCAATGCATGTAGATTTGAGAAACGGCTCAATGAACATAAAAGAGATATGAGAAATCGCAATTCTCTGAAGGCATTATTACACTTTTGACTTAAAACATGCAAAAATAGTTTAATTTATTTCAAATAAACCGCGACGCAGACTTCTTTATTCAGCGCTTATCGCAAATTGAAGCACGATTAGACAACGTGGAGGTTCCGATAATGTATCGTCATTAATAAATAAACTCATATTAAAAGTACATAATTATCTTCTAGACTTGTTTAACCCTCTCATACCATGGAAAACACCTCCTAAAACTAATACATATAATCAGTCAATGAATTACATAACAAAAATACACTCATTTCATCTCAATATCCATATTTGAATAATCATGGGCATATTAGTTCCAATAAGAATATGAATTGTGTCATATGTTCTTAAATATATTAATTACCATATGACATTATACAAAATCTTACTATCTTTCAGAAGGCTATGTCCCGAATTTTTAATGTCCAACTACTTTTTTCGTTTTTGAAATGAAAGGTCATACATTTCATTAAATCAAAAATATATTTTTCTAATATGTGTACTGTTGTTTCGTTTTCTTAATTTCATTCATTCAGAGGAAGTCTCGCAATAAAGATGAAACGTTAATTCACACATTACTTAGAGGATGGGTTATTTAAACTGCAAACACTATGTAACATTCGATATTTAATTATCGCTAAATTATAGGTAAATTAAATATCTAATGGCGATTGTTCCAGACAAACTTATGTAGAGACAGGCCTTTAACAGTTGATGGCAGTGTCTATAAGGCATTGAAGTTATCTCCAATAAACTGTCCAAGTTCTCTCTCTCTCTCTCTCTCTCTCTCTCTCTCTATATATATATATATATATATATATATACAGACATATAGCTATTTATGTGTGTATTATATAAGCTATACGCATACTAAGTTTTATCCGCATTTATGCTAATATTGAAGGCTTGCTTTTTCTATATAAAAACTATTAAGCCGAACATTTAAATATACTCAATCATGGATATACGAACGACTCCATAAAGATAAACTTATTTGCATACTTCTCTGAAAAGCAAAGTTTCGTTAAGCATTATTTCATAGTTCATAATTTCTTACTGAATAATTTGTTTCATTTCTCTATGGATTTATTTTTTAGCCGGTAGAAGTAAAAACTACAGACCTTAGCAGGAGCAGGTTGACTAAAACTGTTACTTCTTTGCTTTCGCAAATTTACATCTAAACATTTAGGTCGCTTAATTTTGGGAGTTTTCCCATCCATATGACAGCGTTAAATATTTTGATTTTGATTAAATCTGATTGCACTCAAGTTTTTTTTTATTTTTTTACTTTTAAAATCATAAATATGCATTGAGTACAATATAATATTCAATACAAAATTAAGTATATAATAATGAATACGAAATCTGCCTGAATTGAAATCTAATATTTAAGCATTTTTACGATTGGACCACCCCGGGCGGCGGGTACTTACTATATACTACGTAAAATACATTAATCCATAAATTTCTGGTTCTATAATCATTTTCATAAATAAACCATAAACATATATTTAAGCTTATTTTAAGCATCAGGCAACGTTTGGAGGCCTGCTTGTTTATATATATATATATATATATATATATATATATATATATATATATATATATATATATATATGTGTCTGTGTAATATTAAGCTGAACGTCTGTGTGTGTGTGTCTGATCACGAGTAGGCTCCTATATGGTTGACTATTTTAAAAAACAGATTACATATTGTTGTGGTGGCAACCACTTATTTGCATATGCGAATAACATAACACTATAAATGGCAAGCCTAGGTTGGCCTTGGGTGTCTTACTCAAATGCCACCAGAAGTGACGCCGAAGAGCATACATGTCCTCCCACCAAGACTCTCTGACTCGACACCGTCATTTGTACATATTGTAAATATACCTTGTCTTTAATACACTTATTATTGCGTTATCTTGTTGTTTGCGTCTTCATTGTATTTCCTTACTAATTATCGATCAACCTTGCAACCACAACAGTTGGGGACGAGATATGAAGCGTCAAATATAACAGTTTGACGAAGAACTATTTAAAAAAAAAAAAAAAGTACAACGCAAAGGTTGACCATTTTTTTTAAGGAATGCAAAGTGTTGACGAGCAAACAGATTTTACGCTAAAGAGAAGTTTCAACTCAAGTGAAAAAAAAAACTCTAACGTGGCAAAAGCGACAATTTACGCCGTTTTCTGGGAATCCGACTTGCAAACGAATGTAAAAGTGAATTTTTGTTTGTCGCTTCACGACAAATTTTACTAAAGGACCAACTTGCAAACGAAAATCGAACTTTGTTCTGTCGCAAAAACGACAGGTCAGACCCGTATTACGAAAAGCAAGGAAGTAACCTACGAAAAAAGTTCACCAGTGGATTCTAATTACTTTTCTCCGTAAACAAAACAACAACTAAAGGACTTTTTAATTAATGTTTTGGTTGACGTCGGTACTAAAAGGAAATACCACAGCTAAAACTAAAATTCAAGGAAAGGATTTTCTTTCTTGAAGTTGTCATGAATAACGGATAATACAGTAAAATTTCACGGAAAAAAAAGGTAATCTCAATTTAAGAGGTATTTTAATTACTAAAATACTAGAGAAAAAAATTCAAAGAACAAAATGTACTGCATACATTTATTCAATTGTGACTCGATTTAAAAAAAAAACAAAAAAACCCAAACTTTTATTTTGTGGAAAGAGTTACTTATTAGTAAGTGCCTAAAAACGGAAAGTCAATTCCATTTCGTGATTCCAGATAAACCTGTTTTATTTTTATTTTTGCAGCGTGACTCGCAAAAAGAATATATTATTGCAAGCAGCGATATTATTGTTGAAAACAGGAGCTTAGAGCAATTTGCTTTTTTGTTGTAACCCAAACTGGTGTATAGTGTACATGGTACAATATTTTTTTTTAACTACACACTAAAAAAAAAAAAAAAAAACATGGAAGACTTATCAAAAATGTTCATGCAATTTTTACAAGCACAGGCTGAGCGGGATGAACGCAGACAAGCTACACAAAACGAGCTTTTGCAAACACAAATACAGGCACAGGCTGACCGCGAGAAAAAGAGAGAGCACAGATTATTGAAATGGCAGCAGGAACAAGAAGAAAAGCAGAAAATGGCACAATTAAAGCAGAAAAAACTGCAATTGGAACAGGAAGAAAGGCATAAGAAACTACAATCGGAATATGAAGAAAGACAAGATGAACGTTTTGTTAAAACACTGGAACTACTAAAGAGTAATCGAGAAAATGTCGACAGTGTTAATTTCACCCATACAACTATTTTTATAGCGTGGACACATTTCATTATGTGCCTGAGGAAGAGAAGAATTTTGAAGCATACTACACAAGATACGAGGATGTTTTTCAACTGGACTGTAAAAATTGGCCAAATAGTCAGAAAGTGAGCCTCTTACTCAGAAAATTGGGTACATCAGAACACAGCAAATTCGTAGATTACATATTACCTAAAAAAAAAACTGCGGAATTAGAGTTCATGGAAGCTGTAAAATTACTAAAAGAATTATTTAATCCAAATATATCTCTTTTTCATAAAAGATGGCTGTGCATGAATCTAAGAAAGATGGACAACCAAGATTATTTGACATGCGCATCAGTTGTCAATAAAAACTGCGATAATTTTAAGCTTGCCGAACTAACGGTAGAAGATTTTAAATGTCTAATCTTCGCTCAAGGGTTAGTTTCCACGAAAAATGCAGAAATACGCAGACGAGTGTTGTCTAAGCTGGAATCTGAGCAAGATTTAACCCTCCAGAAACGAGCATAGGACTGTGAAAGGGCCATTACACTAAAAAAGGATTCAAAAAATATAGAAGAATCCGGAGTGGCATATGTAAGAAAAGTTAGAAAACCATACGCACCAACCAAGAACTTTACAAAGAAAAGCAATGGAACGGGATATTCCAAAGATAATAACCATAAATATAGTACACAATATAACAAGCCTCTTCCTAGATATAACTGTAAGAGATGTGCAGAAAAGCATTGGAAATCAGATTGTCCTTATAAGAAGAAAAAATGCTACATTTGTAAGAAGGTGGGACACAAAAGCGATTGCTGCAGATATAAAGATTACACCAGAAAGAGAGTACAGCAAACAAAATCAAATACAAAATTAGACAAAGATCGGCGAAAATACGTAAAAGTGGAAATATTTAAAACATCAATAAAGTTACAACTCGACTCCGGCTCCTATGTTTTTATAATAAACCTGAATACGTGGAAAAAGTTGGGAAAACCGGCCATGATGAAAACTAGTAAAGCAGCCCGGACGGTAACTGGTGGTGGTATAAAATTTGAAGGAGAAGTTGTCCTCCCGATAAAATTGAAAGGGATTTCGAAGAAATTAAAAATATTCGTACTAAAAAATAGTGAAAATCTGTTTGGAATAGATTTAATTGAGAAATTCGGACTATGGGATAAGCCAATCAATACATTCTGTAAAAAATTAGAATGTTCTTCTCCAACAACAGTAAATATAAAAGACGATTTAAAAGAATTATTTCCTGAGGCATTCACGACTAACTTAGGTCGCTGCAATAAATTCAAGGCCTCGTTTGAACTTAAAGAAAACGCCAGCCCAATTTTTAGAAAAAAGCGAAATGTTCCGTTCGCTGGGTTGGAAAAGATTGATAAAGAATTAAATAGATTGGAACAGACGGGAATTCTATCAAAAATAGAACACAGCGAGTGGGCAGCCCCCACCGTATACGTAAAGAAAAAGAATGACGAAGTTAGAGTGTGCGCAGAATTTTCGACCGGGGTCAACTCCCTATTAAAAGATCACCATTACCCCCTACCAAGCCCAGAGGAAATATTCACGAAGTTGAATGGGGGTAATATCTTCTCCAAGATAAACTTGAGCGACGCGTATTTGCAAATACCGGTCGAGGAGAATTGCTCAAAAATACAATGCATCAATACGCATAAGGGATTATACAAATACAACCGATTGCCTTTTGGCATCAAAGTAGCGCCTGCCATCTTTCAGCAAGCGATGGACACCATGTTAAGTGGTATTGAGTGCGCATGTGCATACCTGGACGACATTGTTTCAGGAGCATATCCCTAGAAGAACATAAGGAACATTGTAAACAAGTATTTACTCGAATACAAGAATTCGGCTTTAAAGTAAAAGAAAGTAAATGTGACTTTTGTATGAGCGAGATTAAGTATCTTGGGCACATAATAAACAAACATGGACGACGTCCAGACCCAGACGGATCTGCGGCAATAAAAAATATACCAGCACCCGATAATGTAACAACCTTGCAAATTTTCTTAGGACTCGCAAATTATTACCAATCTTTTATTGAAGGAATGCATAACTTGCGAGCCCCCTTAAATAATCTGTTAAAAAGGATACACCTACGGCTTAGGAGCATGCATTCAACATATTATGCCGGATGGGTCTAGAAAACCAATAGCGCACGCTTCGAGAACGCTGATACCAGCCGAAAGGGCATATTCACAAATCGAAAAAGAAGCGTTGAGCATAATATTTGCCGTGACTAAATTTCACCGATATGTATATGGTAGACAATTCATACTTGAAACCGACCATAAACCGTTAGTCACGATCTATGGATCAAAAAAAGGATTGCCGGTATACACCGCAAATAGATTGCTGCGCTGGGGTACAATACTACTTAATTACGATTTCCAGCTATAACATCTAGCATCAAAAAAGATTTGCCATGCGGATGGACTGTCAAGACTGATACCACAGAAACACAATCTGGAAGAATCAGTCATTGCAGCAATTCGGACAAATGTTGAAGTAAAAAATATGGAGCAAACATCATTAAGGAATACCCGTAACTTTGTCGGACATTAAAAGGGAAGCCGAGAAAGACGAATATATAAAGGACACAAAAGAGAAAATTATAACGGACACAAAGGTGCAGGAAGTTTTCTCCATATGTGACGATGTGTTACTGTACAGCGAGAGAGGGGTAATACCCAAAACATTGCAGAATATGATGTTAAGAGATTTCCACACAGGACATCCGGGGATAAATCGAATGAAGTCGTTAATGAGAAGCTACGTGTACTGGCGTAACATGGACACTGACATAGCGACAACAATTGATAAATGTAAAGGATGCCAGTTAGCGGCAAAATCTCCACCTATAGTACACAAACCTTGGCCGAAAACCGACCAACCATGGTGAGAATCCACATGGACTTCACTGGTCCAGTAGGTGAAAACTATTATTTAATTGTAGTGGATAGTTTCACAAAATGGCCGGAGGTAATGCGTTGCAGGAATCCAACAACGAACAACTCAATAGGGTTCCTACACGAGTTGTTTGCAAGATTCGGTGTAACAGACACACTGGTCACTGACAACGGAACGCAGTTCACATCCGCAGAGTTTAAGGAATTTTGCGACACGTTCCGAGTGAAGCACATCACGACTCCGCCGTATCATCCAAGGTCGAACGGCCTCGCGGAAAGGTTCGTGGACACGCTAAAACGAGCGTTAAAGAAATCCATTGGAACACCAACAGAAAAAGCTTTGCAACAATTCTTGCAAGTATATAGGATTACACCACATCCTAGTACACCATCAAACATATCACCAGCTGATCTAATGTTTGCCAGAAAGGTAAAATCAGCGTTTGACAAACTATTGCCAAGGCAGGCAATTATCCGAAACACTACACACACGAGAAGAAAGAAATATAACTCGGGAGATCGAGTATATTTTAAGTGCTACAGAAATAACACATCTTACTGGGAATATGGAGTAGTGGATAAACGCATTGGTGATTGTGCATACATGATTAAAGGTCCACAGAATATACATAAAAGGCACCTAAATCAGATAAAAAAACGTCATATCCAAGATGATGATGATACGACAACAGTCGAAGAGGAGGACACCATAGATATCATATACGAATCTTTTAATTTGGAACCGCCTCAAAATGCACCTGAACCCCGAAGATCAGGTAGGAAAAGAAAAGTGAATGAACCATTAATGGTAAACCCAAAAAGAAAAAGATATTGAAATCTGTGTGACTTCAAATCTTGGGAGGGGGTGTTGTGGTGGCAATCACTTATTTGCATATGCGAATAACATAACACTATAAATGGCAAGCCTAGGTTGGCCTTGATGTGTCTTACTTAAATGCCACCAGAAGTGACGCTGAAGAGCGTACATGTCCTCCCACCAAGACTCTCTGACTCGACACCGTCATTTGTACATATTGTAAATATACCTTTTCTTTAATACACTTATTATTGCGTTATCTTGTTGTTTTCGTCTTCATTGTATTTCCTTACTAATTATCGGTCAACCTTGCAACCACAACACATATAATGATCGAAGATTTATCGAGGATCAGGAATGGGTATGTTTGATCTGGCAGATCGGTGGTTCATAAAAAGTGTGGGACCTACGTTAGCGCCTGGTCCCTAAAGTATGGAAATTAAAAATGAAAAAAAAACGTTTACAAGGGTTTTTGATATAGATGTAAACAAGAATATTTTGATAAGTATGTTTACACTTAAATAGGGATGGTATAATAAAATTGTGCGGTCTGCGTTCGCGCCTGTCCTCCATGAGAATATGGCACACACTTTTACAAAGACTTTTCATATCTATTTGCGTAAGTATACGTTGATAATTATGTTTCAGTTTGAAGACATATGGTATAATATAATTATTGGGTGTTCGTTCGTCCCTGACCTCCATAGAATGGAAATATGTCACAAAATTTAACAAGGTCTTTTAAAAGGGGTGAGGGTTCACAATAACACCTTAATTTAATCGTAATTCACATTAGCTTTTATTTTATTTTATTTTTTTGAGTTGAACTATATTGTGTCAAATAAATTCACTTCATAAATTCACGTTCTTAGTAAAGTGAAAGCCAAAAAAAAGTCGGAACTTTAGACAATTCTCGATACAAATTTTGCATAACTCTGTTTTTTCCTTCTCCACTTGCATGTGGCACTCTTTCGAAAATATATAAATAGATAAATAATAAAAAAATAAGAACGATACTTGTTATGTTGTCAAAAGAAGGGGAAAAACATGCTCACGTGATTACGTGTCTTTTTAAAAGCATTTACATAACCTTTTTATTTTTATTTATATATCTGTTTAAGCTTTTTTTGTCAGTGTATTAGAAGGAATTCAGTTGATTACAACCTTTTCTGCGTGCCCTTTACATTACAATAGTACAACCGTGAATCCGACGGCGCAATACTACACTGTTCAATACTGTAAAACTGAAACGAAGCTGTTCTGCTTGAAAAAGGGCGCCATTTTCTTCTTATTCGTACTTATATCGATTTTTTGCTTTAAAACATTAAAGTAATTACGTGTTTACTTTTTTAATACCCCATTTTGCTGTTTCGGATTATTTTACTAAAGTAAGTAAAGCGTCATTATTGTTCCAAACTATTTTTGTTTCTTTGTCTTTCGATATTTCGTCGATATTATTTGGTAAGAGTGTTTAGCAGAAAATCCAACAAACGACCACCTGAAAAAATAAATATACAAGAAATAAATGTTACCATAGTCAATAAAAGTTCAGTTCATGTTTTTTTTTGTTTTGAAATAGTTTTTAATCCTCTTTACTTAAAATAATTTCAGCGAACCGAACGTAAAACGAAAGTTGAGCCGAGAACTACTAAAATGAATTTTATATAAACTACACATGTTATAATCGAATATTCCTCAAGCACAAAATAACGGCAAACATTAAAGTATGTTTATAAATATTCCTTACGTTGACGAAACTCTCTTAAATTGTTAACACAGAATGGTCAAGTGCCCCTCCTTAAAATTGAAAACAGGCTCTCTATTTCAAAGTCGCTGCCATTTTGATTTTTTTAACCGGTTCGTTAATTAAAAAAACAATTTTACAAACTACTTAAACATACAAACCAATGAACTTTTCTACCATAAAAGTAACTTTTATTGACTATGGTAACATTTATTTCTTGTATATTTATTTTATTATATATATATAACATTTTCTCTTAGTAAGGAATCATCATTCTGTTGGTCACTCTTGGCTACGAATGGAAACAAAGTTGATAAAAAATATTTTTTTACTTTTATCATATTTTGCTTAAGATAAAATTTTTGAGTATCAAACCCTATCTCTTTACAACCCCCTCCTTTTCGTAACCTATCCTACTTTCATCAATCACAGTCCATTTTCTGTAGGCTGTTTTTGAACCCAGTCAGCGACGCTTGCTTCTGCTAGTATATATATATATATATATATATATATATATATATATATATATATATATATATATGTGTGTGTGTGTGTGTGTGTGTGTATGTGTGTGTGTGTGTGTGTGTTTTAATTGGTTGGTGTGATTTGCGTTATATTGCTAATATCAACTTTTACTCTATAGGTGTCGCAAAGTCAATGGATCTAATTTAAAGTAGCCGTCAGCATGACAGTGACGAAGTCTACAACTTAAGGTTTTAAATATTGGGAAGGTACAAATATGCCCTTTTAAATAGGAATTGTTCTTTTATCAGACATTGCAATCATTATATATTGTATGCCAAAACTTTGATAAAGCTTCTCGGCTAATCATAATAGAATAAAAATATGAATCCGTAGAAGAGGGGTTGTTTTAAACAGGAGTCACATAATATGAATATGAATATTTCGATAACGGTACAGATTGCATATTTTCAATTCACCGTCAATTCTACCCAAACATAAACGAAAATATTTAGAATTGATTGAGTTAAAAGGCAATAAAATAATAATATTCTTTATAATATGAAATCTGGAAAAATATATTGAGTTCAAATATTTAGTAAATTTTCGTAAGATTCTTTTTCATATACTGCCACTGTAATCCACTTTTAAATATGTACATTTAATACTAATGAACGAAAGGTTTTGGTTTTTACAAAGGGGTAACCACATATTAATGCCACTCGAGATCCAGGGTTAACATATTAATGCCACTCGAGATTAAGGTTTAATGTATGTATGGAAGTCATTGGGACAGTAGCGTAGTAATCGGCTGTGGTGGCAATTTGGTATAATTAGATTATTTATGTGGACGGTTTAATAAGAACTTGTTTACATTGGACATGAAGACAACAACATTGTAGTCAACTGGGAAGTAGACCAGCAGAACAGAGTTCCAAGGACAAACATTTTAAAAAAAGCAGTTTTGTGAATTGAATCTTTTTTTAGGTTTAGACAGAGAGTAGGCGAAGTTATTGATTATGATTTTGGCTGGACGGGTGTCTTATTGTGAAAGATTGGCGAGGAGGGGCACTACATTGGAGCTCAGTTGAACATTTGCCGTGAAAAAAACCATAGAAAAGAGGCAGACTCGAAAAGTGTCTTCTGTGAGAGAGAGGTTATAGAGAAGAGAAAATGGCATCGCCTACTAGATTACGAAGTCAGTTTTGAACTCTGTCAAGCCAGGATAGGATACTTCGGGCAGCCCATATACTAAGTTCAACCAATCGAATGACTACTTGTTTTGTATATTATAACGTTTCGTATTTCTTATGCGATCAATAACGGTTTAGAAACTAGCAAAAATCGTTTTCCGGTGATAAGAACGTTCGTTGCATAAAAGCAAAAATCGACAAATCATCAGGGAAATCCACTTCTTATCCGCCTCTTAGAGGCAATCTGGATGAAAGACTTGGAATCTAATTCCCCGGAGAGCAATTAAATTAAAAGGAATATAACCAGAAGAACAGAAACGTATTAGCGTAATCCGGGAGTGCCCGGGAGTCACTGGCGTTGTTTTCTGTCACAGCACCAAATATGAGCCTAGAATGCATTAAGACTTAAATGGTTTATTTGTCATCAATTCTATATTCGCACTGTGCTTGAAGCAACTTACTAGGAAATTGTTCTGTTCTGTCTACAATACTAAAACAAGAAAACTTCATAATAACAGATATCCATTTCAATACAAGACTAATAAATACGAAGAATTATATTTCACTTTCGGATAGAGAGAAAAAAACAAGTAAAGAAATTTGAATGGCGGGGTGTATTGAGTGTATAACATTGCACTTTACTTCTTATTAGTGTTTTCTTTATAACTGTTTTCGATGGATTTCCCATTCGCGTGCTCAGAATGTTTGTATTACTCTTAAACCGACTGAATATTTTTCGATGAGCTCCTCAAGTGTTTGTTGATTTATTAAGAACTTCCACTTGAGACTACTTTCTTGATTGGTAAACCGATCAAATCATGCTCTGTTTATTTTTCTGCTGGCTTACGATTGATGAGTCTATAAAAGAATTAGTTATATCTTAAAAAATAGGTTGTCACTTAAATTATAGCACATAGAGTCTGTCTAGCTATTTATTGACAAGCATGTTTTTATTAACTATAGCTTTTGACCTCCATAACCTTTCAAAATGTAAACAACATGTTTTTGTCAGCAGAATATATTTATCCTCCAATCCATAGTAACATCCTATCGGTTGCAACAAAATGGTTAAACCAGTCGGCTAGCTAATAAAGTGGAAAGATGTACTGACGTAATCTTGTTAATTTTCTAACACAAGTACGTCATAAACCTGTTATTTTAAAATTCACTTTATATGACATACTAAGAATTGGCTTTATTCAAAATAATGAATGACTCTCGCTAGCATCATTCTAAAACAAACAAACAAAACCCCCCGAAATATAGCATTCCATAGAATACCTTGAACTATCGTACGCGTTATTCGGGTTATATACTTTTAAACTGATATAAGATTTCAAATTATGAGTTTAAGGTATCGTCACGGAAAATTTTCATTTGACAATACTTGCTGTCTAGAAAATGTGTTATCCTCAATTACTTTCAGTTGCATTACTAATTTAACTTAATTAAATTATATTTAATCTTATTTTTAAACCTCCATCTAGCTTCGTGCATTTCTTGAGATGCAGCACAAAGTTGGCCATGACGTTCTTACAGACCGAATTGGTAATGACTCTCATCTCCTCCCTGACAGCTTCCTTGAGTTCCGTGATAGTTTTGGGTTCCCTGCGTAGACTCTGTCCTTAAGATAGCCCCAAAGAAAAAAATCTGGGGGGGGGCTTAGGTCTGGGCTATGTGGTGCCCACTCAAAATCAGTCTTGAGACTGATCACTCGGACTCTGAAGTTCTCTTTCAGCAAATCTCGGGGCAGGTTTTAGGTGTGAGAACTGGCTCCGTCCTGATGGAACCAGAACTTGCTCATAAGCGAGGGGTAGATGGTCTGGAGCTCACTCTTGAAAGTTTTGAGGGCCTCCACATACCACTCCTTGGTGACTGTCACTGCTGCTCCACATTCTTCGATAAAGATTGGTCCGATGATGCCTCTAGCCGAGATTGCAGCCCACACCGTGCACTTAGGAGAGTGCAGGGGCTTGGTGGCTACTTGATTGGGTCTAGAGGACTCCCTGCTAACATTTGTCTTGGAGTTCGCCTTTCCATCAATATGGAAGTGTGTTTCATCTGAGGTCCAAAGGAGGTTAAGCAAACTTGGTGTCTCCTAGATCTTCTCGAACATTTTGACTGCCATAGCCCTCCTCTGCTTCTTGTCTGAGGCTGTAAGGGTCTGCAGCGTCTGTATGGGTAAGCCCTGATATCGTTCACCAGCACTCTCCTGCAAGTCTCACGAGATAACCCGAGGGACTGACTTCGCTTAAGCACAGAGCGTTTCGGACTCTGCTGAAGAGACTCTCTCACTCTTTCGACCAGCTTGGTTGTTCGCTTCTTGGGACGTCCTGAGTGTCTTGGACGCTTCTCTCTGGCAGCATTGAGGTTCTTCACGGTCCTATACTTCTCGAAGTGGTCCACCTAGTTCTGAATTCTTATTTTGAATGGAGCCTTTTCACATTCGAACTGACGCATGAAACTGTCCAGGGGTTTCTTAAACGAGTCTGTCTTGTAGTAAACTTTAACACAGTGTATCATTTGTCCCAGCTCCCTCTGGGATCTTAGTGTACTCACGGTCGTTGATTCTAACGTGTCCTGTAAAATAAGGGCAATCGGTGAATAAATAATGGAGATATCACATAAGGTGTACACGGGGCTCGTTTTTGGGGGCCTTTTGTATGCAAGTTGTACACGCATCGGCCAACACCTTGAATTATTGGATGGTATACATATATGACAAAAGGAGACATAGTGATGTCACAATGAAGAGAAAGGCGGCCTATATACACCACTAGTATAATCGACACTGATGTTACATTATGGACAAGCATGACTAAATAACACGGGCAGGCCACATCTGTTTACGTTCCCAAGATTCATTCACTCAGATGATTTCCTAATGTAGCACTCTCTCATACATAAAAAATCTATGGTAAGCAACTATGTACTAGCAAGTTGCTTACACATAAAATTACTGCACTTCGATTAAATGTACTTTTTTTGTAAATAAAGTGTAAATTAATCCTTTTTTTACACGGTGGTCACCACTTATCAAGGCCCGGAAGCCACTCAGGGATAAGGGTTATTGCAGGTACAGTACGTTAGTGTGGAGATTTGATGAAGTGTTTACTTAAGGGAGCGGGTCATTAGGAATTTGTTAACGTTGGACTTGAAGATATCCAAGTTGTAGTAAGGTGGGAAGCAGACAGATGGAACAGAGTTCCACAGGCGTGCAGTTCTAAGAAAGAAGCTTTGTTCATGGAATCCACGTTTTGATTTAGGTAAAGAGTGGGGGAAATTTTTCACAGTGGATTCAGCTAGACGGGTGTTTTTCGTGAAAGATTAGCGAGGGCGAACCAGAGATTGGAGTTCGTCTCGATATGTTAACATATACTTAAATCTACAGTGCCAGTACAGGATTTTATTAGACATGTATTTATACCTTTTATTATGTTTTTGCTATATAATTTAGTTTCCAGGAGTTTTCTTGTTTTTCGGATGTATTCCTTTCCATTGCTTTGATGGCGTCTGCTTCGAAAACTCCACAGCATGTATAGGCGTCTAGTTCCCCTGGTGCTCTCATCTCCGTTTGGTTGGATAGTTCCATGCTTTTCGGCGTCTTTAATTTACTATTATTATTATTATTATTATTATTATTATTATTATATTTTTAAATTTTATTTCATTTATTCTGACGATAACATGAAATCATTTTTGTGTTATATTTCATGTTATATGTGAATATACTCGCCATAGTTTTATTTCATTGAATTTCTGCCGTCATTTCAATAATAATTATATTTTGTTTTGTTTTCCATTGTAGTTTCTTCGATCTTGAAAACTTTATTGAATACTTATCCTTTTTTTTACATTGGAAAATTCCCGCAAAAAATATTCCAAACGTGTAGCCAAATTATTACCTGACGAAATTTTATTAACGTTTTTCACAAGCAGAGCTCCTTGGAAATTACAAAGTGTTTTTTTTTTTACATCAGTTTATATAATTTCCTGTTGATAACTTTTATTTGGAAATAATAAATGCTTATTCTGGTAAATATTATTTAGATATGATAATCAATACATAGAACTGTTACCAACACAACATTTTTCAAAATATATGAAAATATGAATATATGAAAAAATTTTACTTTTATTCATTTATTTAAATAGTAGCAAATTATTTCTGTTGAAAACAGTGCACATTCTCTGAGGTTTTATTTTTAAATGGTTCCACGTAAAGATTAACTAAATAAAATAAATGTCACTTTTTAAAATGTTTTTCAAGTTGTAATATTTTAGTCGAATGAAAGAACATTTGATTTTCAAAATGATTTATTTAAAACATCGGTAAAGTAAAACGTGTTTATATAAGTGACATCAGATGACTCGCCAATCATCATGTCATATCATAAAAACCGATATATAGTTCTTAAGTACGAACAAACCTGGAAATACTTTAAAATTAATAATAGTAGAAGAAAAATAAAGTATCAACAACATAAATAATCACCATTACTGGATAAGGCGGGTTGCTTGGACCAAATTGACTATTTTCCTCCACAGGTCTTCATCTTCCATGGCCTTAGATGGATCTTAAATCTATAAACCAGTGACTTTTATCAATAATGATGTGTACGATTTTACAACGATTCCCACTTTAACTGTTCCGTGTCTAGGATCTCACAGTATCACATCACTGACAACCTCCTCTGTTCTTCTGTAGAAATATCCCACATATCGTATTCTTCTTTCTCTTATTACTGAAGAGATCCCGGGAAACCGACCGTACAGACAGCTAATGCGTGTATGTGTTTTCCATTTTAAGTAACACACTGCCCGGATAGTTTTAGCGTAAGTTCCAGCTAATTTACTTTCAAGAGTTTTACTGAAATTCAATGTTGGTGAACCATAAAGCAGTACCGTCTTTACTATGACTCCAAAACTGTTTGTTTTTCTGATTTCCATATAACTTTAAGCAGAACATTATTATTATTATTATTATTATTATTATTATTATTATTATTATTATTATTATTATTATTAATAATAATAATAATAATAATAATTCTGATTTCGTTTATGAACGTCTCTTTGGAAAGAGATGGGATTTATTTCCAGAGAATTTCCCTTAATCCCGGCTTCAAACCAGGAGCTTCAATGATCAAGGGTTTTCCTAAGGGTGTTGGTGGCACCTAAAATTGCAGAAGTTTGAAGTCCGCCTTAAACATCGGGGATTTGTAGTCTTTTCAATTGTCTTTCCAGACGACTTGATACTACTCATAGTGTACCAACTACGACCGGGATTATTTGTGTTTTAACCCCGTGTACACGCGTTATCTTCAAGGCCAATGGAGCATAATTGCTCTACTTCTCATTCTCCTCCTCTCTCACATTCCTGTCCCAGGGTACTGAGAAGTCTACAAACTGCCAGTTTTTTAGACCTTGTCAATGACAGTTATGTTCCAATTGCTTGGTCGTTATGACATCATCATTTGTTTTCACTTCATCAGGCACCTCCTCAAACCATTTTCCAACAGATTTACACACATCCCAATATATCCGATCGTGTCTTTTGCGGTACTCTCTCTTAGCCAGTCCACTACACCCTGCTGCAAGGTGCGCAATTGACTCTGAGGTCTTACCACAAATCCGGCATTCTGCAGCAACGTCCTCTCCGAGGACCACTTTTTTGAACAATCGTGTTCCTAATGCCTGCTTTTGTGTTGCACAAACAAAAGTTTCAGTACTCTTAGCCTGATACCCAGCTCTAAGCCATTGCCATGATCTTTCATCAGCCACTTCTGCTATATCCTTGAAGAACCTTTCATGCAATTTCTTCCTAGCCAGTTCCTCTGCCCTTTCTCTATCCATACATTTCACATACTCAGCCTTGATCTCACATACCTCCACTTCGTTGGCCACAACCTTAAGCATCCACCCATCACTTCTAACCACATGCTCCTTCAACGACATCTCCTCGGTTCTAACACAATCTTTTACACTTTTCAATCCTCTCCCACCACATTTCCTCTTTTGATACAGCCTTGCTACGCTACTTCGAATGTGAAATATACCAAACGTTGCTTAAACTTTTCTTGTTTTTATATCCATGGCATGCAAATCCTTGTCAGACAATTCCAAAATTCTCGCACTGTATCACAAAACACTGACTGCCCATGCATTTACTGCTTTCATTAGGTTTCCTCCATACAGTTTCAACTTTGCAATTAGTTTCATTCTTCTAAGATACTCCTTCCTGACTTTCTCCTTCATTTCTCTGTTCATGATGTCTACACACTCCATCACTCTCAAATACTTATATCCTGTATCTTCTATTTCTTTCATGATTTCTCCATTTGGCAGCACTATTCCATTCGAATGAACCGTTACTCCTCTTTTCATCACCAGCACCGCACATTTACTAATCCCAAACTCCACCCCAATGT
The DNA here is from genome assembly GCF_053919585.1 of Euprymna scolopes. Classification (NCBI taxonomy): domain Eukaryota; kingdom Metazoa; phylum Mollusca; class Cephalopoda; order Sepiida; family Sepiolidae; genus Euprymna; species Euprymna scolopes. Next base: position 44,253,914 of record NC_136501.1, read on the forward strand.
CTTCTAAGCATGTCCCCACAAGTTCTACCAGTCTCTCCATTCCCCTTTCATTTCTACCGAGTATTTTCAAATCATCTATAAATAATAGATGGTTGAGGCGTTTGTCACCACATCCAAAGTTATACCCCAGTTTTTCTCTCTTCAAGAGGATGCTCCAGTGGCATCATTATCATTACAAAAAGAAGTGGCGATAACGAATCTCCTTGAAATATCCCACGTTTAATGCCAACCTGCGCCATCTCCTCTCTGTTTGCTGTCAGCACCGTTTTCCATTGAGCCATACTTGTCTCCAAAAGCCCTACCACCTTCTCAGCACCCTTCATCATCAATAGTGTTTCACGTATCAATGAATGAGAAACCAAGTCATAAGCTTTTTCTGTAATCGATCCATGCTATGCTCAGATTTCTCTTCTTCTTCTTCTTCGCATCCTGCATTATTGCTTTATCAATTAGTAGTTGCTCTTCAGTACCTCCCGAGCCTTTCCGCCACACCTTTTGTTCGTCAGGAAAAACACCATTACTCTCAAGATGTTCATATTTTTTCCGCAAATATTCCAGTCAACAGTTTCCACATTAATGGCAGACATGTAATTGGTCTATAATTATTGGCATCTGTTCCTTTTGCAGGATCATTTCTAATCAGTGTTGTGTTTCCCTTCATAAGCCAATCAGGGACATCTCCCGACTCTACAACCCTTTGCAGAGCAGCAGCTCTATGTGGATAAAGGCATGGGAACTGTTTAAACCAGAAGCCCATCATTCCATCTGGACCAGGTGCCTTCCAGTTCGTCATCCTTCGTATGCCAGCCTTAACGTCATCGATTATTATCTCAACGTTCTTCATCTGCTACATTTCTGATAGCTTTTCTCTAATCTTTTATAACCAGCTAGCCTTCTCATTATATCGCCCTTCGACAGACCAAATCCCACTTCAGAACTTCCTTGCATCTTTTGCATTTAGAGTGTTGTTATTTTCCGCCTGTTTACTACCATTTACTTCTTTATACAGCTGAGACTGATTGTTCCGGAAAAGGTTGTTCTGCCGAAATGCAACACTTTTTCCAACAAAGTTCCGAATTTTCATACCACCAGTGTTGACCTTCTCTTTCAATATTGTTAGAACGTTCATACTTCCCTTTTCCAGCAATCTATACTTCCTTTCAAGTTCGTCCTTGGGTTTCTCTCCTAGTTTAACTTCTTTTCTTATTTCTTCGATTCTACCAATGTCTTTCCGCCACCGTTTAATACTTTCTTCAATCCGCCTCTGCCAGTGTGGCCTTCTATCCTTCATTTCTCCATTTTTCCCCTGTAATAAGCCAAGACAATTCGCAATAACGTATGACGCTGCATACAGAAGCCTGTTAAGTTCCGTAATCAATATGTTCTTTCTTATGATGTTGTGAATTACTCCTTGAATTATTTTTACCTTGCTTTTCACCTTCCGCCCATCATTACTCTTCATACTTGGAATCTCTATTATATCGTCTCTAAGAAGAACCCCTCTTAACTTCTGAAGTACTTCTTTTTCTACAGAAGTCAAAGTTCGAACTTCATCACCACTTCTCCATACATCTGCTCCTTTCACTGGCTCCATTGTCTCAGAGTCAATGATCTCATCTGTCTTCGATCGTTCAAACTCTTTCTCATTACTTCCCCTAACCATAGGATTCCATATCTCCTCAGTTGTCCGCCTCCCATCATCGCTTACATTTCCCTTCTACACTTCCACTCACTCAGTTTATTCATCAGAGCTAGTTTCAGCAATTTTACTTTTTTATTCATTTCATTCCTAACCATCCATTCAATCTCTTCTCTTGCAATCACTGAAAGTAGGTTGTTTTTAATTTGTTTTTACTGGGATGCCAAACTCGCGACACTTCTAGCTCCTCCTCCTCTCGCGACCCATTCTTCCTTCACTTTTCGTATATATCCACCAAATTTGGTACTTCCACTTCTTACAAAGCATTCCCACAATACTCTTCTATCCTCATCCATCCACGTTTATTTTACATTTCCTGTTCCAACTCCCTTCGTGTCTTGGGACTCTCTCTGGCAATTCTCACTCCCCCTATATCCAGGCACATCCTCAGAATTTCGAACTGTTCTATGATGACGACAGGACCCACACTGTTCACCAGTTGGATACCTACCTTACGTGAGGCCATCACAAGATGTTCTAGCCTCATTCACGTCGTTATTTTCAATATTTTGATTTGACATTCTCCCATAAATGGGGTTAGTGAATTAAAGGTTACACCACCACCGATAGTTTTATCGAGACATTATCTCTAAAAGGGTTCCCCACCAAGGTTAAATATCCCCTCCCGACATTTTTCATCCATCACTACCACTATTTCCATTACAACCACCACCACCACCAACAACAACAACAGAAATAAAATCTACAATGATAATGGCAACACTAATATCGGTAGCAATAATATTAACAGCAAAAACAACAATGAGATTCTACATATTGTCTGAGTCTATCTGATTAAACTGAAAATATGGTCACCAAGTGTTCCAAAAGAATGCTGGAGTTTACAAACAGTGTTTAGTTTTCTATTTTATTCAGTGCTGTGTGGTAACGAGCTGGTTATGATGAAAGTTTTAATAAATTCAAATATCCATTGGTAAACTTGTATAAAAGATGTATATCTTGCAGGTTTTATTTATAAATCTTAAACCATCATTCGTTACCCTTTGCCTCTATCCTTTTCGCATTTTATGTTAAAGAATACATGGGCCTACCGTGTTGCCGAGCTTGAACACATTCCTTGTTTATTAGTCAATTTCAGAGATCTCAATCCAAGGTGTATCCTGTAGTGGTTCTTCTGATAATTGACTAATAAACAAAGAGCTGCATCAAGCGTTTGGGTTTGTTTCTTTACTAGGACAATGCATATTTATAAAGTTGCCGTCAATCACAGGAACCCCATTAGACGGCAGAAGCAAAATGCATAGTTTGGGGCGAAAAGAAGTTTTAGAAATGAGTAAATTAATTGAATCCAGAAGTATGTTGTAAGCTTGTTTTTTTAATGTTTCTTTTTATTAGAGACAATAAAACAGAGACCTCGCTGTATGGTAGACCAATGTTATTTTATTTCTTTTTATCAACTGTTCAACATTTTAACTATCTTTAAACATTTCAACCTACGTCTTCAACTTAGACCTCTAATTTCACCTCATGTTAATTTTAAATACAATTAACTTTCCTTCTCCTGGGGACACTTAATTCCATAACAATTATGGAGAACGACGACTTCCCGCTGTAAATCTGCAACACTTAATCATCTATTATTGTTTTTACTTTCTAATTAAGACAAACGTAAAAAGAAGCCATTTTGTTATTTCCCTAAATTGACACTTCGAACCGTTTTCCTGGCTATTTATTAAATAAATTCCGCTATTTAGCTTAATTTCAAATAATTTAATCGTGGCAGTTTGTCTTCTTATAAATATTTGTGATTTGAATAGAACGTTATCGTCCGATGGGGATGTGACTATGGCTCGATTAGGTTTTCAATGCATGAATGTTAATAAGCGTCTGTGACCCATTAATAATCGATGACACAGAGCGTTGCCATGAAAACGCTATCAATTAATTATCGCGAGATTTTAAATCATGGCCGACGAAGATGTAGAAAAATTCGCACACACGCGCGTTGGTAGACAGTGCAAGGCTTCGATTCACAAATAAAGAAATGCACCTGCGCTATATAACTGATGAAGCAAGACTAGTCCATGTCGTTCTTCCATTCGATTGTTTATATTCTGATAACAAGTTCGAAAAGGTTTTAAACATTTAACTTTCGTGTTAAAATTATTAGATTGTCTGCATTTATTCAAATTAATACTATTTTGTCATATATTCTACTTATATAAACATTCAAACTTGTTGTTTATTTTATTATAAATATATAATATTAATAAGATACGATGTTTAAAAATATATAGTAGAGACTTAGACCAGTTGAATAAATACCTTTTAAGCAGAGAAAAAACTTGAATGTTTGGTGTTATTCAAGGTTAATATAGTTGCCCTATTTTATATACATGCCAATAGTCGATATTAACAGTAATTAATTAAGTTGGTTAAATAAAAAAATGATTACAGTAAGAATAGTGTTCTTAAAATATTATGCTCATTAATTTTAAAGGGATATAATTTAAATGAACCCGATATATTTTTACAAGCTAGAGAAAACGAGAAAAAGGCATATGCGCGTTTGTTCTCTCTCCCCCTCTCTCTCTCTCTCTCCCTCTCTCTCTCTCTCTCTCTCTATATATATATATATATATATATATGTATATATCTATCTATCTATCTATCTCTTTCTCTCTATCTTTCGCTCCCTTTCTCTTTCTTTCGCTTCCCATCCTCTCTCTCTCTCTTTCTCTTCCTCTCTCTATGTCTCTTTTACTTTTTATGTAAGTTTAAGAAAGCCCCTACCGAACACGTATGACCGGGAATTGATTTTTCCCCCTTTTTGTTCACTTCTTTAGTTTTATTTAAAAGCTAAATAAATGTATGTCGAAATTACGGTACTTCTGTATTTACTGACCCCCTGATTTCTACGAACTTACTCATGTGTGCAGGCAGATGGCGGGAAAAATCGGAAATAGCCGATCGCAACCCGATGGGAGGAAGCTTCGGCCAATCTCAAAGGTAGAAACCAATAACCTATTAAAAACTCTATCAAATGCTCCGTCAGGCTTTATCCAATAAGAATATAAGCAGATGTATTTTTTACATAAATTGAAATATTTTTTTTTTTACAAAGGTGTCACCACTTATCAAGGCCGTGAAGCTACTCGAATATAAGGGTTGAGTCTACAGTAGTCAATGGGATAATATTGTTGTGATGGTTAGTAGTGGAAATTTGGTAAATTAGATTACTTAAGGTGACGGTTCATCAAAACTTTGTTTAAGTTGGACGTAGAAACTACCAAATTGTAGTCAGCTGGAACGCAGGCAAACGGAAGAGAGTTTCACAGGAGTGCAGTTCTAAAAAAGAAAATTTATTCATGGAATCTACGTTTAGGTTTAGGCACAGATAAAGAGCGGAAAAATTATTGATAGTGGTTTTAGATAGAGGAGTGTTTTTCGTGAAGGTTTAGCGAGGGGGAATTATAGATTAGAGCTTAGCGAGCACAATGAAAAATACGATAAAGCAGAGACAGGCTCGCAACGTCAGTTATGTGGGAAAGAGGTTGCAAGAAAGAGAAAAGGGTATCACCCACTAGGCTATCAAGTCTATTTTGAAATCTGTCAAGGCAGAATACGATCTTTCTAGCAGCGCTTTCCCAGATTCGGCAACAGTACTCTGTCCTTGGACGTACCTGGTTTTTATATAGGTAGAGAATTACATCAGCAGTGAGATATCTGCTGGAGCAGTAGAAGAATCTCTCTATTTTTCCAGCGGCCTTGGCAGCAGATTTGAGGTATGTGTGCCATCACAGATCAGGAGTAAAGGTCAAGCCCAGAAGCTTGTACAAATTATAGAGCCTGCCTAAGACGAGAGACATTACATTCCATTGATGCCAGATGTGGATCAGAGAGCTAAATTAAAAATCAAAGTAAATTACTTATAAAGACAAAAAGAAATGTAATGAAATAAGATAGTGTTAACTAATTTACTGACACTGGTCATATTACTTCAGAAACCAGAGGATGTGTTGAGTTTTTTCAAAAATAAATTTAATAGCAACATCTTTGACACACAATAGATTTAATATCACCATCTTTGACATGCAACGTTTGTGGAATGAGATGCTACATGAGAAAAATGCCGTCAGTGAGCGCTGGTTTCGCTTGAAGATGCACTGATTTTAAATGCAGACAGTAGACCACCTTGCGCCATGGTGTATTTTTTTCCCGCAATCTAATCTGGAAATTCCGATAATTCTGCGGAACATTATATTTATGGCATCATGACATGGCCACTCTTAAAATTCTCCGGAGGGAATGTGGGATTCGTAAAATTCAGAAAATAGTCTATTTGTCTCCATCATAAACCAAACTACAGAAATATACCCGGTTGGGGAATTTTCTTTCCCTGTCCTCTATCCCTTCCAATCCCATTTTGCCTGCGGCTTCCTTACAGTTGACCAAACAAAAATAAAACCGAAAGAGAGAATCTTAAAGTGCTTGGCTTATGTTTCCAACAAAGTTATTAATGGAATTTAAATTATTTAAATACCTGTTTTCAGTATTTTAAGTAGAGAAATTTACGAGGAAATAGCGAGATGGCAAGGTCATTTTATATCATCGAATTGTAGAGATTTGTACATTATTACTATATCATTATTTACGTTTATATGATATATAGACAGATATGTATGATACATATAATTAATTGCATCGACGTTAAATTAATATTTAAGTAAATTATGACTAGTCAGCTGTCATAGTACGCATTGCATTTTCTTTCGATTAAGAAACAGTAAAACGCCTCTTTGTCTACTTATAGAAAATAATTCAATTTCACTAAACCATTAATAAAGTGTATAATACGCTTCGTTACAAACATCAGTTATATTTAACTAATTAAAGAATTACTTTTAAATTGTTGATTATAAATTCCATGTACACTTAAACTGAAAATTCTGATTTTATTTATTTAATATTTACTAGTTTCTTTTATTCGGCATAATCTCTGTGCCACATGTTTCTCATCAGATTAACGAAACTAAGCAACGTTGAGTCAGGTCAGTACAAAAATGCATGACCATTGGGAATTGTAGGTGCTGTACGTGCTCTCCGCTTATTTCGGCATTCTTTATAGTTAGTCTTGGGCTTCCTCTTGCAAATGATCCCAAGAGACGTGTGGTTGGTTATTGCGCAACTCTTGCATCACAATTGTATGTGAAGCTACTCTTACAGGGGTGCACATTGTCTCTTGATACTGAACGGAGGCACCGAGTTTCTTTCCAAAAATGATTCCATATTCTCCACAAGAAGGTTTATGCTTGTATTCTGTGTCTGTGAACTTGTATAAGATGTTGCACTATTTTACTACGTTGGTAAATGGCATTATGGCTATGTATATAATATAATGGTGATATAGTCTCTCCTGATAATGCCGTTCTTGTATAATCATTGATTTTGCTCACTGAGACTACTTACACAAGTCACGAATCAGTGATTGCGCCTTGACAATAACTGAAGTTTGAGTGACATTATGTCTTTCCAGACTTCCAGAAAACTCGTGCCTTGCAAATGATTTTTTCCTAGTGTAGCAAGCTTTGATTTTTTGTTCACACCGACCACTGGTCTTTTTCTAGGATTTGGATTGGAATACCTTCCCCAAACCTCATAGTTCTACCCGCACCTTTCTATTAGAGTTCTGGGTAATAAACACTTTCCTCTGTCTTTCCACAATTCTTGTCTCTGTACTATTTTCTGAGATATACGCTGAAGCTAATGTTATTTTTATCGGAGGTGGGGACTTTATCATATTTTGTCGTTTCAGTTTTTTTTTTTATTATTCTACTGACAGAATTTTTTTGAATGTGCTTTCTTTTATTTGTCCATTTTTTTAATGATTCTTGTAATAATGATAATAATAATAATAATAATAATAATTATTATTATAATTAGTATTGTCAGTATTATTAGTATTATTATTGGTGTTTTTGTTAGTATTATTAATAATATCATGTGTATTATTATTAGAAGAAGTAGTACTAGGAGGAGCAAGAGAAGGGAAAAGAGAAAGAGAAGGAGGAGACTTGCTGTAGTTGTCCAAAATTAAACGTTGTTTCGTTTATTTGCATATGAAGTATGATGTAGGAATAAATTCTCAGAAACAATTCAGGTTAAATATCAGGCAAGGTATGCACATCATTCAAATCGGATCAACATTTAGATACGGATAAAATGATGATTAAAAAAAATGGAGTGCATGATTAATTTGTTTTGAACGGACAATGTTTGACTAGTTGTATAACAATGCGTCACAATTAACTTAAAGAAACGAAAACAAAATCGGACAAGGTGAAGAATGTAATAAAATGAAGTCCTGAATGAATATCAAGCATAGATAACCAAAATCACTTAAAAAAGTAATGAGTCTCGCGAATACATATCAATAAATGATCTCGCATGGTTTGTCTGGACATTGTTGGATACTATTAAGAGCCTTACATTTTAATCTTAGTTTCTTTTTATATACAACTTATTTGCTTCAAACAATAAGGAATTGGGGAAACGCACGATTTTCCGATGGATCTCAATGTTTTATCAGCTGTATTGGGTGGCATTATGCTGACTTTTCCGACAGGGGGTAAATAAATACTCTCCATCCTCTATAGATTGGTCAAAGATTATAAATAGCGTTGAGGTTTAATATTAGTATAAAAATAATAGATGGTAAATACAACCAATCTTTGCATTATGAGATTGTCTGAAAAGATTTATGCATGCACCTTTCTTTACGACAACTATCAATCGGAAACGTGATGACTAATATCGTTATGTAATACATTTCAGATAAAATATAAAGCAGCCTGCGCTAAGCTATTTTTAATAACAGTATAAAACAGAGGGAAAGACAGCGGAAGAAGAAGAAGAAGAAAGAGAGAGAAAAAATGCAAACGAGAGAGAGAGAGAAGGAGAGAGAGAGAAGGAGAGAGAGAGAGAGAGAGAGAGAGAAAACACATATATTAAATTAACCGTTGTCGACTATAATCGATAACTCATATCAGTTGACTTTTTAATCAACTTGTCATGGAATCTTCGATTAAGTGAAAGCACAAAATATTGATTAAAAAAGTGAAATCGATATATTGGGCCGATTATTTTTAATAATTGATCTTGTGATTTTAGTATTTTTGACATGTCAACCGGAGATTAAATAACATCGTCATTATTATTATTATTATTATTATTATTATTATTATTATTATTATTATTATTATTATTATTATTATTCACATATATATATATATATATATATATATATATATATATTTGAAAAGAATGCTACATTTTTTTAACAAAAATAGTTAGTATCATTTAACGTCTCCCACATTGATATATAAGTGTATATATATATATATATATATATATATATATATATATATATATATATATATATATATATATATATATATATATACGGGGATACCCGGCGTTGCCCGATTGTTGAGAGGGTCGGGGGGGGATCAAAGGAACAGTTCAGCCTGGGTGAACAGGTGTTAAAAAAGTGATAGTAGCGGTGGGGGGGATCAAAACAGCAGTAGGCAACCCGGAAGGAAAGAGATGTTGAATTAAACCATTATTTTTGGAAATATGAAAACATGTTCAGATGTGTTTGTACTGTAATTGCTTGTGGTATTGCCGCCTGTGAATGTCTGATTAAAGAAAATAATCATTTTATACCAAACACATAGTTTTAAGCAAACTTACTTAAAAACAGTTTTATTTTAAGTTTTATTATTTTAATAACTCGCATAAAATGCAAATGCATTTTTCTTTCGACAAAGAAACCACCTTTACTTAGTTTATCATTTTGTTTTTCTATAATCAAGTATAAAGTTTAATTAAGGTACTCTAATATTCCAATTTTTTATTGGAAAATAAGATATTTTAAAAATACACACAGACACACACGTAAATTTCGTTTCAGTTAACGAGAAAAACATTAAGAAATTTACGTGGAGTGTTTGAACCTAGAGACCTCGTCGTGCAAAAATAAACAAAACAAAACATGTAAATTTCAAGGCTAATAAAATTATTTGCAATAAATGAAAAATAATTAAATTTACGTGCGAGTTTGAACTTACAGACACCGTTATGCAAAAAACAAAAAATAAATAAATAAAAAATAAACAAAAGAAATACGTTATCAACTTATCCACAGGAGAATTTTCACGGACCGTTATTCTATCATTGTTGCTAAGCGACGACATAGAAAAAAAATGCTTCACCGATGACAGATAAATTTAAGTAGCTATTTTGGTTATCGATTACCAGTAATTATCGGGAGTATTCTGAGAGGAAACTTTACTAAGATCACTCCCAGACTTATGCACTAAAGTTTTGCAAATTTTAAAGAAAATCTGTTCAGCAGTTTTGGAATCTATAAGGAACGACCTCACACACATACAGACAAAATTGCATTTATATAATCGTAGATAGATAGATAGATAGATGGATAGATATTACATGGAATAATTTTTACGATAGACTACTTCGCTAGAAAAATATAAAAAATAATAATGATAATATCATTCATCGAATTTCGTCTGTGTTTGTTTACAATATCACGTCAGCAAATATGTGGGATTGGCCATGAATGCTCTAGAAAAGTCACTTCTGATCAATATTAAATTTTAAAATATGCAAACGAAGCAGTTCAGGCCGGCTTTACTTGGGCCTATGTATTGTTCATAACTTTATGTGTACATGCATATATATATATATATATATATATATATATATATATATATATATTAAAAACGTTGACTCATGTTTAGATCCAAAATTGGCGGAGGCGTTTGGTAGAGTGTTCAAACGTCAAACCTTTTGAACTTTGATCACTTGGCAGCAATTTTCGGCCAAAGACCGATTAAAAGCTTGCCCTATGGCTGAATACACTTTATATAAAATTTCAAATGTTTATACCAGAAACTGACACAGTAATTTTGGAGAAAATGCACGCGTCAATTTTGACCACTTAACATTTATTGTTTTAAGCTAAAATTGAATTAAAATGTTTGATCCATGTCTAACCAACCTACATCTAAAATTTCAAGTGTTTAGACGCCAAATTAGCGTAGTAATTTGGTAGTGTTTTCAAAGGTGAAATCGTTGAACTTTGACCCTTGATAGCCAAATTTCTGGTCGACAAACGATTAAAAAGATTATCCTAATTTTCAATACCTCTTAACTCAAATCTCGAATTTGTAGACTAAACATTGATACAGAAGTTGGTTTGGGAAATGTACAAATACACAAGCACACAGACAGACCGGCCATTTCATTTATATATATATATATATATATATATATATATATATATATATATATATATATATATATATATATATACTAGCAGTTCAGCCCAGCTTTGCCGGGCCCTATGTACTGTTCATAACTGTATGTGCACATGTATACCTGCATATTAAAAAGTTTGACTAACGTCCAAGCAACCTACATTTAAATTTCTAAGTGTTTAGGCCCAAAATTGGCGGCGGAGTTTAGTAGAGTCTGCAAATGGCAATTTTTTCAAATTAAACTACTTTCGCCCACAAACTGGTTAAAAACCTTCTGCATGTCTGAATATCCTATTATGTGAATTTCAAATGTTTGAACCCAAAATTGACTGATTAAAAAGCTTGCCCTATGTCGTAAGACATTTTATTCAAAATGTCAAATGTTTTGACCAAATATTATCGGAGAGATCAATTTGTTTTTAAATTTGCCTAAAATTTTGACCGCTTTACATCAAGTGTTTTGGCCTCAAATCAAAGAAAAATTTTGATCCATGTCCAAGGAAAATGCATTTAAAATTTCAAGAGTTTAAACCTAAAATCGACAGAGGAGTTTTGTAGAGTATTCAAAGGTAAGCTTGTTGAACTTTGCCTCCTTTGACAGCTAAGTTTCTGCCAAAGAACAATAAAAAAGATGCCCATAATCCTCATTACTCCTTATGTCAAATCTGGAGTCTGTAGACTGAAAATAGCAGAGTAATTTGGTATCGAAATGTACACACACAAACACACACACACACATGCACACATACAATTTCACTTTATACACATATTAACCTGAGTTCCCGGCGTTGTCCGGTTCTTTGGAGGCGTGTGTTGAACAAAAAAAAAAAAATTAAGTGGTAGTAGGCAGGCAGACTCGAACCGTACCTCGAAGAACGAAAAAAAAACGTGAAACACAAAACCGTGATGTCTTCGCTGTTACGTCAACCGCCAAACCGGAAGTGACGTGGACTGATATTAAGGCTCGACAATCGAAAAGAGGGGATGACTTTCGAAAATATTCGTGAAAATAGCGACCCCTCAATGTAGAAAAGTGCCCAATTGCGGGTGACGGAATTAATGTTTTCAGCTAATTTTTCGATATATGTCAACCAAAAGGCCGGCCTTCAAAACATACCGATCTTGTAAAAATCTGTTGCCTCTGTCGAAAGTTTTAGGCAAACATACAAACGTACATACATGCCTTTATATATTGGCAGCTCAAATTTTCGACCCAAACTGATTAAAAAGCTAGCCTATCTTTGAATATATTTTATGTAAAATTCCAAATGTTTAGAACAGAAATTGGCTGAGTACTTGGGTAGAGACCGCAGAGATCGAATTCTTTTTCACTTTGACACCAATTTTGGTCTCCAATCTAATTTACAAGTTTGACCCATATCTAAGTAACCTACATTTAAAATGTCAGGTGTTTAAACACAAAAGTAACGGAGTTTCGTAGAAATTTCAATAGTCACATCGTTCAATTTGACCCTTTGACAGCCAAATTTCTGGCCGAAACAGATTATAACAATTATCCCAAATCTCAATAATCATTATGTCCAATCTCGAGTCTGTAGACTGAAAATTAACAGGGTATTTTGGTAAGGAAATGTACACACACAAACACACACAAGCACACACACACACGCACACACATATGTATATATATATATATATATATATATATATATATATATATATATATATATATATATATATATATAAATGGAGAAAATAAAACACCTACAAACAGGCGAAACAAGATCACAGTAAGTACAAAAAGGCGAAACCATATAAACAGTAAGTAACAAGAAACACTTACAATGAATTCACCGGTATGATATATATATGATAGTTATTATGTATGACTCACCGGTTTCTTTTATAAGCACTATCTTCAGCAGACGATTTCGCCTGTCCAATCATGATTCATTACGTCATCGTTTGGCTCCGCCTCTATAATTGAATTGAATTAAAGGTGGAGCCAAACGATGACGTAATGAATCATGATTGGACAGGCGAAATCGTCTGCTGAAGATAGTGCTTATAAAAGAAACCGGTGAGTCATATATACACAGAATGTTCACTACAACGAACAACAGCACACCAACACCCAGCAAGTTGGAAAAACTCAAAAGCCTAGACACTGCCAGGTTACAACTTTCTAGGGTCTGGAGCAGACTTAGAAGCTAAGAAAAACGCCAAACCAGTAAACCACCTAGACGAATTAGCCAAAATACCCGATTACGAATACGCAAATCGAAATATAACCACAAAGGAAGCAGACGACAAATTCACCAGAGGGGCAATACATGAAGGACTACTTGGAAAAACTAAAAGACCAAGAGATCAATCCACTAGCGACAGAAACAGTACTACTTCTGGTAATACTGGGCCGTCTGCTATAAAAAGTCGGATGGAAAACGATATACCAGATATGGAAACAGAAACGACCCCGGAGGAAGGAGAAAGCAATGGAGGAGGGATGTGGACAACCTCAGCAATTGGAACGATAAAATCAAACGGAGAACGAGATTACCCAAGAAAATTCACATTCAGAAACCGATTCAAGAACGTACTAAAATCTGAGAACATGAACGACCAAGCAATTCATTTCGAAACACCAACAAATATAACACAAAGAAATAATCAAACGAACTGGAACCAAATCCTACTAAAAGGATACGGACAATCCAGACACCACATGATACCATACCATCTAACAACATGGGTAAAAGACTTAGAAGCAGAAGCAGCCTTTACAATGGCAACAACATATAGAGTACAAGCAATACGAGTCTACATCGACGACATAGTATGTCAAGAAATAACAGACAGCAAAGGCGAAACGAGGTACATTCCATCCCCTGCATCTAAATTTTATTTATACGAAGATTACGGCAAATACGTAGGATTCGGAAATTTATTAGATATTTCACATATACCAAACAGAAACTGGATAGAGTGCGAACCCGTAGACTACGATGCAGCGAAACTACCAACATATACATACAGATACTGGATGCCAGCAGGATTAGCCAAAGACTTCTTTGATAAATACATAACGCCACGAAAGGAAAACTTTAACATCGACTGGAGAAGGATGTGGATGAGTGCACACTTCAAAGAACTACGACAAGGTGACGTATATTCGTTTGAATGGAAAAACAAAAGTTTACAATATAAACCGTTAGTAAACACATACGTCAACAAAGGAGTAGTAGTCAATAACGCAACACTAAGGTCAGCAGGAAAATGGGGCGACAACCACTTCAAAAACGCATGGGACGGCGGAGTAGACATAAGTGTCGGATCCGAACAATTATACACTAATTGGGCAGACTGTTACGAACAATTAAATCACGAAGACGAAAGAAAAGTAATGCGTAAACAACATGATTCAGACATACATATTACAGAAAGAAGTTACCTAGCATCCAACGCACCACTTACATGGAAACCAGACGGAGGACCCGGTCAAAAGAAAACAGGAATTACAATGGCAGGAGGAAGAAACATCTTAAATGACGAAATATTCACAGCAGAAGAACCACCACCCCTATTATTACTACACGCACCCATGGTAATAGAGGCCGAGGGTTCACGGCCAAACTTCTTCACATTTAACATAACATACGAAATGGACGTCCACCTACTTTTCGAACAATTGGAACATCCGCAAACAATACTAACGTGCTCAAGTACAGCACTTAAGCAAAAAATGACGATGAAAGATGACAAACTGCCACAGTACCTACTAACACAACCGAACAGACACTTAACAGGAACTTCCGTAAAACGTCGAGTGCATGCAACAACAACCCACTTTCAAAAAGACGCAGGAACACTACATGCCCAAATGACATCAAGATACATAAACGGCTAACAGGATATAAAAGGACAGTTCAAGTGCAACTTGAGCCGATGACGTCAAACCAGAGACACATGTAAATATAAACGACCGAAACTTAAACTTCCCAAAAGACACCAACCAACGACAGAGGAGTCCACGCCAGACAGAACAGCAACAATGACAACGAAACTAGCGACATTCCGATTCACTGGAAATACAGACGAACCCAAATATCAAGAATTCAACGCAGCATACCAAGCGGCATTACAGAACACAACTTTAAAAGAATACAACTGGGTATACCGGTTCAGGTACAGCAGAGAATACCACTGGGATGCACCAAACTTGGAACTAAAATCAAGTGAAGTTTTACGATGCTATAAACCAGACCAAAATAACAAGCATCTAATGAACATTTTAAATGGACATCCGTGCATAGTCATATACGACAGTGGATGTCAAAAGATGCAAGGAAGGGAACATTTCCATATAATATCATTCCACGACAGACACCCCGCCGAGCTTTACGCTTTCAAGTAACTAAAAAAAGGGCTGATAGAAGCAGGGGGCCACGACTCTATCAGCACTTACATGAAAGCAGAACGATCGAAAACACCGTACGGATACGCCACGTACCTGTCACAAGCGAACGCGGGAAAACAATTAATTTGCATTAACAATATCACAACAGAGACCCAAAAAATGTTATTCGATATAATTAACGACGATCATCACATCATAACAAGACGACCACATACAAGTGAACTAAAAAATATAGACTCCGTAAGAGCAAAGAAATACAAATTCATAAAACAAATTTTCGAGCATTGCCCCGGTAGAGACATCTCTGACTTGGTGCATTTCTGTGAGGGAGCAGGAAGCCAATATCAACGAGACTTCCAATACATCATAGAGAACACACAGTCCATGAACAAACTAATACCAGAAGTATCTACCGAAGTAAACATTAAAGAAATACACACACCGATTTGGAAACAAATCAAGAACAAAACAGATTACTTTCGGAACTTAGAAGGAAACTTATACTGGCCACTAAAGGAAAGCCTAGGCATATACGAAGCATGGTGTAACCATCACCGATTAAGTCAAAAAGACATAGCTAAACAATTGTTCGACGTATGCCACAAAGTACTCCCGAAAATAAACGCGTTCCACCTTCAAGGACCTGCAAACGCACGAAAGGCATACATAATAAGTTCGATCAGAGAAGGCATCGTAAACTACGGAGGATTGAGATGTAGAGATCAGGACAGCTTCACCTTCGCTAACTGCGTAGACAGAGCACTGATCTACACGGACGAATTCCAATTTTACAGCCACAACGTAGACAAGGCAAAGGTCATACTAGAAGGAGGAACCACTCACGTAAACGTGAAAAACAATCCTGAACGACTCATGCGACGAACACCCTGCCTTAGTACATCAAATACAGACTCCTGGCTAACAATACCAGGGAAAAACCAAACTTGAAAGCAAGAATGTACTATTATAAGCTACAAAATTCAAAGTCAAAACTAAAGAATGTGGATTATTCTATGGGGAACGTACATTCAACAATTGGAAACAAAATCCTACGAAATCGACAAAATAGACCAAAAATGGCCAATTCCGTCACCCGAAAACCACCAGCCAACTGAAGAAGACTTCTACCCCCCCCCAAATCAACAGAACGCAAAAGAACAAACATACCAGAAATAATAACAATCGCAGACACACAAGATGACAACTCCGAAAACGAACATCCGGGATGGAATCAACCCGATGGATGCTACCCTGGGTAAGCACAAAGCCCATGCACCATAGATTACTACAGCGACGACGGACAACCGGCAGACGAAACATAAGATCCAGACATACTACCACTACTGACACAAAAATCCCCACCGAGTAAATAGAGAGTAACAATTCCCTACGCTGAAACGGGCGATGAAAACACACAACCCAGTCCACCAAACTTCTACACAGCACCAAAACTAAAAAGGAAACCACTAATCAGCATATATATATATATATATATATATATATATATATATATATATATATATATATATATGTGTGTGTGTGTGTGTGTATATATATATATATATATATATATATATATTATATGGAAAAATGCGCGCATGAAAAGTAATATTCTTAAGATTTTATGAAACCTGGAAAAGTAAAGGACAAGAAATTCAACCTGGAAAAGTAAAGAACAAGATATTCTAGTAAAGTAAAAAATAAGAATTTTTTAGACTTAAAATATTGCAGCTAAAAATAAAATTTGAATATTGATAAATATTTTATTTATTATTTGCATATGTTGTTGTTTATTGTTGAGTTAGAAAGGGTGTAAGTCGCTGGATTGAACTTCTTTCCTCCCTATTATTTGCATATATTTATGTAGTGAAAATTGTTTGAATGAAATTAATTCATTAGTTAGTTAGTTAGTAGATGGAATTAATAATTTTATAATTTACATACAAATAAATAATTTTATTATATCATAATTAGGATCATTTAATTCTTTTTTACTCAACAATAAACAACAACATATGCAAATAATAAATAAAATATTTATCAATATTCAAATTTTATTTTTAGCTGCAATATTTTAAGTCTAAAAAATTCTTTTTTTTTACTTTACTAGAATATCTTGTTCTTTACTTTTCCAGGTTGAATTTCTCGTCCTTTACTTTTCCAGGTTTAATAAAATCTTAAGAATATTACTTTTCATGCGCGCATTTTTCCATATAATCCATGATTTTTCCAGGCATTGCTATTGTATTAATATATAAATTTATAATATTTATTAATGATTGTCAAAAAAAATTAGCTCTCAAACACACATTTATGCAATATTTATCATTCAATCACAGTAGTTCCGAGCCAGGGTCTCTACCGAGACTGCGGTTCATGAATTCGTGATCTGTATAGAGCGTAAACTAACAAAAAAGAAGATGGCACTCGGTGTCTTTTTAGATATCGTTGGAGCTTTTGACAACATACCCTTCAGTAGTATGTTCAAGTCGCTACGAGAACTCAATGTGCCACCAGTACTCATCCGATGGATTGAGTATATGGTGAGGCACAGAACAGTTCAAGTAGAACTACTGAGGGCAACTGTTAAAAGGGAAGTAGTTAAATGAAACCCCCAAAGTGGGATTTTATCACTTTAACTATGGAACTGTATGCTGAATCCTCTTTTAAAGGAGTTTAAAAATAAAGGAGTTTAAAAATAGGAATAGTTATGCCCAGGCTGATGCTGATGACATCGCAGTGCTGGTCGCGGGTTCAAAAGCATCATTGGTCAGACGCATTGCCAAAATGGGACTACATTTTTCATCAAATGTGATAACGAAAAATTTGAGTTCATTCAAAGAATATGTATATCATAGAATTCACTAATATTTTTAATCGATAAATTCACCATTTTTTGCTATAAAATCATAAGGAGAGTTAAAAAAAATAGTTATTAAAAAAAAGTTCGGTTTTTTAATTATAAAAAAAACGATACACGGGATTGAACCTAAAATCTTTCCACCAACCCCCAGTACTCTAACTGTTACGCTAACATGTCATATTGTCAAAATCGCAGTAAAAAAATATTTATATACAAAAAAATTATGCAAAATAAAAAAAGCGTTAGTCACTTATGTACTTACTCTCCTGTTTGTGAACCCACATATTTTGTTGTAACTTTTTTCTACTGAACCAATTTTCGAATTTTTTTTTTCAAAACGTGAATAATGAGGTGTTCTATCCAACTATATAACCTGTTTGAAATTTGGTTGCGAACGGAATTAGTGGTGGGGGTTTGAATTTGTCTCGATTCATTCAATTTCGGACTTAAGCATATATTCAACCACTACCGTGGTTGAATGATATATATATATATATATATATATATATATATATATTATTTTTTATTTGTATGGACAAATATTACATAGTCGGTACAGTACACATGCTAATGTTTCAGACATGGATACAACGATAAAAGAAAAATGGGAAGCAAAACAACTCCACGAAAGATTCTTAAGAATGACAAAAGATGAGAATAACGAAAACGCCTGGACATGGATGCGAAAAGGACACCGAGAAACTGAATCTCTAATAACTGCAGCACAAGATAACTCGATGAGAACCTACCATATCAGAGCAAAGATCGATAAATACAAGAAATCAACAAATCCAGACTCTCTGGACAAAGAGACGAAACGAAAACCACATAGTAAGCGAATGCAGCAAACTGGCCCAAAAAGAATACAAAAACAGGCATGACCAAGTGGGGAGGCCGCTGCACAGGGAATTAATCAAACGCCTGCATTTTGAGCGTACAGACAAATAGTACAAGCATAAACCCGCAACAGCACTCGAAAACGAGAACCACAAAATCCTATGGGACGTGGGCATACAGACGGACAAACCCATCCAAGCAAGAAGACCAGATGTCGTAATAATTAACAAGAAAGAAAAATCCTGTAAAATCGTAGACTTTGCTGTCCCAGCTGACCACAGGGTGAGTATGAAAGAAAAATAGAAACGAAACAGATACGCAGAGCTAGCCAGAGAGTTTAAAGGGATTTTGATGATGAAGAAAATCAAAATAGTACCGATAATAGTAGGAGCATTAGGAACAATTCTGAAAAACTTCGAAAAAAGAATGGCAGAAATTGGAATCAGAGTAAAAATACAACGGCTAACGATAATGAAAAGTGCTGAAATATTAAGGAAAACCACTGGATGCGGAGAATAATACAAGTATACAATATAATGAAGAAGCGTTATAAGGAATGAAGAACACTGAAGCTGAATATCTACAAGTTCACGTATCCCCTCCCCTTGTCTGATCACCGCCCCCCAAAAAATTATACCAACGTGTCGAGAACGGTCAAGGAGGATGGAAAGACCGAGGAGATAGCGCTGACTTGACCTCCGCTGGACAAACGCGAAGAGAACTAAGGCCTTGGGAAATCTTACTGCCACTCAAATTCCAGTAGAGACCAATGGCCGCTGCCAGCGAGAAATTATTGGTAAGAGGTTGTTGCGATGACGCATATTTATTTGCAAATGCTATCAAAGGAAGTGGAGATAGCTGGACGTCTGGGCGACTTGTTGTCACTGAGCTTCCAGAGAACACCAGGTTTCCAATCAGATCTTTGATGACTTGTGTGAAAGCTCCATATTAGCCAATAATAATAATAATAATAATAATAATAATAATAATAATAATAATAATAATAATAATAATATCAAAGCAACGGAAATGAAAAAGAAAGTTGGAAAGGAACACCTCAAAAGAACAAGAAAACTCATCAAAATCAAACTTAATAGTCGAAACCTAATTAAAGGAATCAACATGTGGGCAGTGGCATTGATAAGGTGCTCTGGACCTTTTATAAACTCGGCCAAAGAAAAACTAAAGAAAGTCGATCAAAAGACCAGGAAACCAATGACAATGCACAATCGGTCATTATGCACATTATGCATGTTATGACGATGCACAATCGGTCAGTACTTACCGACTATATGTGAAAAGGAAAGGCGGAGGAAGAGAACTGGTCTCTATAGAAAACTGTAAATAACACGAAAAAAGAAATAGCAAAATACATAATGCAGAACACTGAAAGAATAATTTATACATCAAGAGACACGGGGGAAATAAAAAAAGTCGAAAAAGAGACGAGCAATAAGACGAGGAAAGAAAAATTGGAAGAGAAACAACTACATTCATAAGGATTCATAAGGATTACACAAGAGGAGACAAACGAAGACAATTAGAAATGGCTACAAAAAAGAAACCATAACAGGGAAACTGAATCACTAATTACAGCTGCGTAAGATAATGCAATTAGAATCAACCACATCAAGGCTAGACACAGGAAAACAGTAAATGCAGATTCTGCGGACAAATATACGAAACAATAAACCACATAATAATTGAATACAGCAATCTAGCCCAACAAGAATATAAGAATAGACACGATCAAATGGTGGAAGCGGTGCATAGGCAGTTATGCAAAGAAATTAATTTTGAAGATACGGACAAATGGTACAAACGCAGACCGGCAGCAGTAATGGAAAATGAAAGTCACAAGATCTCATGTGACATGGATATACAAACGGATAAACCCATCCAAGCAAGAATACCGGATGCCATAATAATTAACAAGAAGGAAAAGGGCAGTCAAATAGTAAATTTTGCCGTGCCAGAAGACCACAGAGTGAAAATAAAAGGGATTGAGAAGCGGAGAAATCATCGAACTGGCCGGAGAGCTCAGAGCGATTTGGAGAATGAAGAAAGTAAAAATAACGTCACTCATAGTAGGAGCACTAGGAACAATGCCAAAGAACGTTGAAAAAAGAATAGGAGAGATAATAACCAGAGAGATCGCCGAGAAAATACAACGAGTCTCAATAATAAAAACTGAAAAAATATTAATGAAAACGCTTGAATGTGGAGACTTACACTATGCATAAACTACATACAAACGGGTCATAGAAAGGCCACAGCTGCAAATCACAAAGTAACAGACAAAGCCAAACTCTTTGCAAAGAACTTTGAAGCTAATTCTACCCTTTAGTACCAAGACTACAACCGACAATATTTCCCCCTGTATCAGAAAACACGCTATGTAATATACAAATATCTGCACGTGGCGTTACCAAGCTAATCAAAAAAATTGATTCCAGTAAAGCAATCGGTCTTGATCGTATTTCAATTATAGTACTCAAAAAACCTAAACCAGAACTAGCGCCCATACTTACAAAACTGTTTAAACGTTGTCTTAAGGAATAGTGCTTCCCATCGCCCTGGAAAATCTCATCATGATGCTCAATGTTTAAGATTTCAGAATTAATGAGACCTTAAGCGTGCGAAGTATCTTTATTTATTTAACGTAATACTTTACTTTAATAAAGTGGTCATTTTATTAACATCATCGACAACTCATTTTATGATCTGGTATTGTTTTTATTTCGTAATTTATTTTCAGAATAATTGATAATATCCAATGTCTTATTTTGACACTCATAAAGTACCTATCTGAAGAGATAGTATTAAAGTTGTTAATTGCCCTAAGATTGTGTAAAGTAATTCTTGTTCGCGTGCATTGCTTATGTCCGGTTTGGGCATGCTGTAATAGGTATTTATTTCAGCCTTACTTGCCGCTTCCTCTTTCTCTTATTTAGTTGATGGTCCTGACGTAACCCACATTTTCCTTGTCATAATTCTTGCACGATGTTATGATGGGGTTCAGCTTAGGCATAATAAATTTCGAAGTTAGTGCAGTTCTGACACTATGAGAATTTCTTACTTGACTAACTATACCAGTTGATTGAAACAACTTGCAATTATAAGAGTTTTATACTTTAAAACTGATATTTCCTTCTTATTTTAATGTGGTGCTGAGAGTTTCTAATGCCAAATCTTGGGCAATAGATGGAAAACGTTGATTTATGAAGAGCCTTCACTAAGTTTCCGAACTTTTTTCGTATTTGAATTTTTATTGATAGTACACACATAAAACTATAGTTTTCTTCGATATAATCTCCTCCGACTGCAATGCACTTCTTGTACCTTTCATAAAGCTTTTGGAAGAACCCATGGAAGTCTTCCTGTGTGAGCGCGTCAATGATTCTGGTCACAGCCTTCTTCATCTCCTTAGTCTTAGACAGCCGCTAAGGTTTTTCTTGAGCTTAGCGAATAATGGTCACATAGTGAGGGTGAGGAACAGTTTAATGCTCACCTTGTTAGTTATTTACCTTTAATACTTCTTATCCTTTCCTTTCCTTTTCTTTTCTTTTGTATTTTTAAAAAATTGTTGATTAATTATTTACAAGAGTAAACATGAAATCTAATGTTGATAGCAAAAACAGAATAAATGAAACATTCAGGAAAAGTGTGCCTTTGTGATACTATGGCCGATCCCAAGTGTAAGGAAGGTTAATAGAAAAAGAAAAAAAACGTACATAACAAAAGAAACAATTTATAGTTTATGAGAAGTTAATGTACAGGAATTTGTTCTTAACTCAGACAAATGATAAATAAGGGTAGGATTAAATTAAGGTGTTACAAATAGCGACACAATGTGGAACAATGAATTTGTCGCCCTAAAACAAACAACACTGTGGATATGTTTTAAATATTTTATTGAAACCACAGTTCATTAAACTTGATTGTGTAGTACAGCTGGCATATATTCAATGTAGCCGCCTTCAACCTCAATCAAAGCCTCGATACTGGCACTGAACTGAGAGCATGCCTTTTTCTACAAGCGCCAGTGGGAACGCGGCGAATACTCGACGAATGGTGGCGAGCAGACTGGTTCTAGTGTTGTGGGAGGTGATGTTGTGGGAGGGCATGTTGTTTATGTTCTCGACGTATGACCAAACGAATAGTCCAATGGGTTTAGGTCAGGGGATCTGGGCAGGGAGAGAAAAGTAAAAAAAATCGTAGTACTCCTTCTGAAGTCAAGCCTGGTGTCTTTATACTTGTGGGGAGGCGTTGAGTCCTGTTGCCTAACTCAGGGTCTGTTAGCGGCGACTTGATGGCACAAGAGGATAAGCACACGCTTCAGCACATCCAGTTACACTTTGGTGTCGACTTCTAAGATAGTAAGTGGCGTGATATGACCCTAACTTTAAACCACACATAAGATAATAACTGTGGCTGGAAATTTCGTTTAGCTGTGCGATCAAGCGTTAGACCATCTGGATTTACATTTTGAGGATGCTGGAAATCACCCGGCTTTCATCCCATATCATTTACATAAAGGACCACTACACGTCTAAAATAAGATAAAAAGATGAATGAAAAATCCATAACACACAACGTTAGGGTTAGTGAAGCGTCAGTGGAACCACGTAGTGTTGTAATTTATCACACACTTCGTTTTAAATCTTTGAAATATACATATATCTCTTCCGTTTTTTACAGTCTTAGAATACAGGAGAATTGTCATTGGAAGGTAATACGTCACTGTGATTAAAATGCTATACTTACAGGGCGAATCTAACAGATGATATCTTTCAAAAACGAGTCAGTAATGTTACATTTCAAGTATGCCAGAGAATTCTTTCAGTAAAACATGGAATAGTGAGAGAATTTAAAAACCAAGTGTTTTAAGAAAGAAAGCTGTTATAGTCAAAACTTTTTGGGCTGTTAGCGACTTCAGTTGTATAATGGTAGAATGTTGTTTGTTACTAGTCAGATTAATTTATTGTTAAGCTAATACAAATGTAATAATCTATTCATGTTTTTCTTAATAATTCACAAAATAGTGTTGTTATATACAAGATGGCAAATAGGTTACTAAAGGCAGCGTCGAGAGAATTTCTATTTGAATAGATTCTTTAATTCACTGCCAATTCTTTAATTCACTGTAATTTGCTTCATTATATTCGGTCCCTAGAAGTCAATAGGCGAGCATTCTCGTTACCAAATTATTTCTATATAAGATACATGGATATTGGAATATGTAATTAAAATATAATCTAATATTACTAGACAGTCGAAATGGGTTGACAAAATAAGAACTAAATGAAATATAGTTTTAGTGCAAAATAAATATTTTAATAGGTCCTTATTTTCAATATGATAAAAAAGTCTTTATTGTGGCGTTTTTCAAAGAAAAAGTTAACATCTACAAATCTAAAACTCTACATGAATTAAAGAACAACAAGAAAGAAATCAAGATATTGAATATTAGTTAAGAAATTTTGCAATCTATCATGAATATTATTTTCGA
The DNA here is from genome assembly GCF_053919585.1 of Euprymna scolopes. Lineage (NCBI taxonomy): Eukaryota > Metazoa > Mollusca > Cephalopoda > Sepiida > Sepiolidae > Euprymna > Euprymna scolopes. The sequence continues at coordinate 44,278,505 of NC_136501.1, forward strand.
AAATATCACGAATTTAGGAAGATGAAAATGGAAACTATTTAAATGTTACTTTTTATAAATAAATTCTTATTTTCATTTTATCCGCTTCGTAAAATAATAAAAAAAGACTTGCATTGTTTCCGCCATATTAGGTAAAACTCCATTAAAGTATATAGGGGTACTGAACAACACTCCATTTGTTTTACTGAGGTTGCAAAATAGGATGTGCACAAGAAACACCGTCATTCGAACCGGAATCCATCCAAAAAAAGAAAAGAGAGAAATGCAAATTGTGGTATTTCTGCGATTAAGCCTGCATATAAGGACATTTTTTTTTGCAAAAGCGAGGAGACGCAATTGTGATATTGTGAAGAGGAAAGCAGATATGCGTCAGTGGGTAGAAAAAGAACAACGGATTTTTATTTTGTGCACAAAACGATATTCATCAATTTAAAACATCAATTTCAACTCTTCGAAGTACGATGAAGAACATTCTTTCTAAATTAAAAATATACTAGTGGTTATCCAGTGACATTTTGCTTATACATGTATATTTGTGAATCCAGAAAATTCTCTGATTCTCTATGGAAAGAGATTTTTAGCAAGAACTAACGTTTTTTTTCATAATCGTATAAAACCCCAATACATTATTCTCACAATGCAACAATAGTTGCAATTAATAGTTGTTTAAATTACTCCAGTTTTCTAACAAAAAATTTAAACAGAACATATTTCAAGATAATTGCATTAAAACTATTTATTCTATGACAACATGCATTCTATGTACATCGTCGAGTTTTATGTATCATGTGAAGTGTCCATTCTTCTGGAATAGTTTTTTTTTCTACAAAAGTTTGAAACAATAGTTAACTGATTCTTACATGTATCGTTGAATAAGGGTAAAAGATGGAGCCATGTAATTCGTGACTTTCATTTGGGTTGAGACAAAAGGTTAAACGGAATATGAAGCCGCTGCTGCGTGTCAGTGATTTTTATATCTACAGCAGATCATATGTATTATAGTCATTGTAAAGGGAAAACAAAAGGGGTAACGTGAAAGTAAGAGTGAATAATTGTGAAAGACAATACACAGAAACACTTCCTTAACACGGTGATTTCTTCAAAACAATTTATTTTCGGTTACCTTTTTTACAATTAAGCACTTTTAATCTGTACATTGTTTCTCGATCTTAACAAATACTCGGGCACAACTGTCATAAAAATTGATGGTAAATAACGGGATTCGCATACATTTGCACCACTATACACATATACAACCAGATATATATATATATATATATATATATATATATATATATATATACATATACAGGGTGACCCCCCTCCAAAAACAGAGGACACTCAATTGTTTCTCTGAGTATTTTACAGTCAACGGAAAAAAGGGCAAAGACCTTAGTGTTTTGATGCGATGTTTTGAATATAATAAACTAGTTATGACTAAAGTTTCATTTCGATTCGGACAAAACAGTAAGAAGGGGGAGGGGTTGATTAGAGTTGGGGCCCGCTTTGGGAGGATCACCCTGTATTCAAGCAAATATTATTAAATGTAACGAGACACTTTGCTTTATGATTCGTTTATTTGATTTTACGATTTTCCGTATAATCTTTTTCTAAATCAAAATCAAAAATATAAATTAAAGTTCCATAATTGTATCTGTCACGAATCATCATCAGGTGTTTAATAAAAGTGCAAAGGAGCGATATATATATATATATATATATATATATATATATATATATATATATATATTATGACTACATATAACTTAAATAAGTTAAAATAGAATAAAATAACCACCAACATTTTTTTAAATAGCTCAATAGTGTTGTAGATATGCTGTGTATTTAGAAATAAAATTATATAAACACCAGAAAAATTCCTGCCCGAATCGATTAAGGTTTTGATTACGCTATGAATTACATCACATATTCAACAATCATAATTATTGAACCCTTAACGAGTAAGTGTTTTTATACTTTTACTTATATATATATATATATATATATATATATGTATATATATATATATATTTATTTATCTATATATATAAAAATGTAATGTTGGTTCGTTAAAAGTGAATAAAACCATATTTCTACGTTACCAATTTAATTGAAATTTTCAGAAAATCTATCTGTAAAGTCAATGAATGTTTGCATGTTATTAAAATAATTTTACATTGCGAATTATAAAAATATTGATTAAAATATAAATATTTTTCGAAGTCGTTTCTGCGAGACTGCCCAATAATATTTCTGGTAACTTCCGTTTCAACTACTCTCGAATTACAAGATAAGTAAAAAAAAAAAAAAAAGTTACTCATGCAGACAGTGATCCGTGCTGAAATAATAACGTTATTATTAAAAAAGACATTCTTAACATGGGGAAGGGAGGGTGTTTTGTACCTATTCTGTACTTTAACCTTACAATTGAATAAAAACATATAAAACTTTAATTAAACGCGGAAATACGATTTAAAAAATAGCGCGGATCACTCTCTGCATTAGCACAAAAAAAATCCCATATTTTAAAAATTTAAATTACTTTATGTACTTACCAATTTTTAAATTTTAAATACCTTTATTTATGTTAAGGCTTTTCACTCATGAAACATTACGTTTTAATTGTTTAGTTGCTTTTCTTTTTTTGTTTACATAAAAAAAATTGTTTTAACTTTTTCTAAACTGTTTCATTTTTACGACATGCCTCAACGTATTATAAACACCCTAACCTCCCCATGTTAAAAAAACACACCTTTCCATAAACCTCGAAAGCCGTTCTTAATATGGGGAGATTGGGGGTGTTCATTCCGAAAGCCGTTTTAACATATGGAAGTTAGGGTGTTTATAATATGCTGGTGCGAGCCGTACAATTAACGAAGTTGCTATCTATTATTTATTGTAAAAATTGCTTGAAATTGACAAAAAAAAATACAATTTGGTACTCCTTGGGCGTTGAGTTCCATGGCGACCAGCAGAAAAAATAATAGTCGCTCCCTTAGTCCCCACCCCACCCCGCACGTAACATCTTTTATTTACTGACGTTGCCGGAACTAAACGATTATTTGTCACATTTACAAACATTTATATATTTATTTTGAAAAAAAGTTTTACTTTTTATGAATATTAAAAGAAAAATGGGTACTCATGCAGAGAGTGATCCGTGTTGAAATAATAACGTTATTATTTAAAAAGCCATTCTTAACATAGGGAGTGGAGGGTGTTTTGTACCTATTCTGTACTTTAACCTTGCAATTGAATAAAAATAAAACCCATAAAACTTTAATTAAACGTGGAAATATGATTTAAAAAATAGCGCGGATCACTCTCTGTATTAGCACCGAAAAATGTTACTAAACATTTATTAATAATTCCTCACTTTTACAAACATTTGATTTTAAATTTCTTTTTAAATGACGACTTTTCTTTTTTTTTAATAGTATTTGCGGATGGGTATGTTGACAACAACCCCCCCATATGGTGTTTATTCCGAAATCCGTTGTTAACATGGAGAGGTTGAGGGTGTTATTCTGAAAGCCGTTCTTAACAGTTGTGGAGGTGGACCTAATGTAAATAAATAAATAAATAAATAAATAAAAAAATAAATCATTTACTGATAACTTCTCACTTTTACAAATATTTTTTAATTTACATGCGCGGATGGACAAATTGCTGAATAGTGCGAAAACAAAACGTTTTTGTAATAAACTTCGGGATAGTTTTTTGGGTAAATATTTACATTTTGGTCCACCTCCACAATTTTCTTTTTTAAATGACGACTTTTATTGATATATTAATTTACTTCGCAACTTTCATTGATAAATAAATCTACTTCTCTGCAACGGGCACTGAAGCCTTCCCCTTTTTTAATAGTATTTTCGGGTGGGTATGCTGAGAACAAATATCAGTTAAATTTTGCAAATATCCCCCCTACAAAAATGGTGTTCATTCCGGAAGCTGTTCTTAAGATGAGGATGTTGGGGTGATTTTAAGGTGGACCTAATCTAAAAATAAAACAAAAGAATAAGACAAGTTTTTTAAATGATTAAAATAATTTCTCACTTTTACAAACATTTTTACATGCGCACATAAGCAACTCTTTTTTTATTAACTTTATTTTACTTTTTTATCAAATCATTACTTTTTTGATAAAAAAGTAAAAAAAAGTTATAAAAAAAAGAGTTGCTTATGTGCGCATTAAATTTCGATGAATAGAATAATAAATCATTTATCATTAATATGTGTTGTTGGTTTTGTGTTGAATGAAACTTTTTTTTTCATTAAACAACACTGAACCAATTTAAATCTTCCGGCATGCGTTTAAGGGTTACGAAATTATCAATAAATCGTTTAGTTAATAAGCCAACCTCAATAAATAAAAAAAACATTACGTGCGCATGCATTAGCCTTGACTGGGGGGTCTAAGGGAGGGACCATTAAATAAGTATGCTGGTCGCCATGGAACCCAACGCCCAAGGAGTACATAAAGTGGCACTTATGCACTTATGTTATCGTGCTATTTTTTAAAATAGTATTTTCATGTTAAATTCAAATTTTACAAAATCTTTTTTCTTTTATTAATTTGTTAGGTGAAAGTACAGATAACCCGGTCGGTTTCTAATGCGTGGAAAATCTACCCCCCCCTAAAAAAGGGTTACTCTGGATAGTAATAAAATATTAAAATTGCCTCAGTCTCGAAAGATTTCTTATCTACTGAACGAGGAAAAAAACGGTGAAGTGTAGTTCACCTGTTTCTCTCCCCCTCTCTCTTCCTCTCTTAATATCTCTCTATCCATCTCTCCTTTTCCCTCTCTCAATCTATCTTTCTCTATATATCACCCTCTCCATCTCTCTTTGAGCCCCTTTCTCTCTCTAACTCTCTCTATCTCTCCTTTCTTCTGTCTCATCCCTCTCTGTTTCTAAGTCTCCCCCTATCTCTATATCTATCAATCCCTTTATCTCTCTATCTCCTTCTCTTTCTCTACTTTCGTCTCACTTTCTCTTTTATAACTATATATCTTCCTCTCTATCTGCTCATCTCTAATCCCTCATCCTATTTTAGTCTCCTAAATTAATTACAGTGAATAAGGCATTGTCAAAACATGGATAAATCCTATTTTAGTCACCTAATTTACTGACTGTGAGAATAGAAGTTATTTGGAAATTAGGCTACCTTGAACAGCACCTGAAGTAACTGGTAAAACAATTCTAATTAAATTGATTTTGGCAGCCATTTGGTAACAAAATGACATTGCCTTAGCCCTTGCTGCATGAGGAATACTTGCGACCTTGCTTCCAAGTAGAAGAATTATTTATTCTACTTTAAAACATTCAATTTTTCAAAGATCTCATATTCGACATCTCCAAAATACCCAATATAGGGAAAATATTGCAGAAATGCAAACTTATTGTTTAGGATGAATGCACAATGGTACGCAAAAAATCACTTGAGGCTCTTGGTCGATCCTTGCAAGATTTGCGTGGCAATGTCAGACCATTTGGGACTGCAGTAATATTGCTTGCAGAAGATTTCAGACAAATGTTACCTGTTATTCTTCAATCAACATCAGCAGATCAAATAAATGCTTGCCTCAAATACTCTACTTTTTTGTTCCATGTGAAGACATTTAACTTAACTCCAAATATGCATGTCCAGTTGCAGACTGTTCGATCCGCACAAAAACTTTTGCATGACTTGTCGGAAATTGGGTACGAACAGCTGATCAGAGTTAAGGGCAAAATTTTGTGACTTTTAACTTCTGTAATTTCTGTAATTTTATTTTATCAAAAGAACAGTTAGTTTAAAAGGTTTTGCAGATTAAAATTATAAGAATTCCACTTGACTGAGTGAATGAGCTATTCTTGCAGGTCAATACAAAGACGCGCATGAACTTGACGCTATTATTCAATGTAAAATTCCAAGTGAGGTAGTCAAATACCATCGACACTGTTGTGAAAGCAGACAAAGTGGTTAATTATCCAACAGCTATATTTGCCAGGGATGCCACCGCATGTATTGCAACTGAAATTTGGTGTAATAATTATCATGTTGTGAAATATAAACCAATCCAAACTTTGTTTTTTCACATGGACAATTTATGTTACGTTTTCAAGAGTTACCAAACCAGAAATTCTCTATATCAGCTAAGAAAATGGAACAACAAAAACTGTGTACCCATGCAAAATGGAAAATTAAACCTATAAGAAACATGCTTTTTCTCATTTTGGAACTGTTTCCATTGCGCCAATTTGAGCAACAGCAACGCGTGGCAGGGTACAGCTAGTATTTATATATATATATATATATATATATATATTTCTGTAGAAATATATTTATCTTATTATATATCAATCCTTATATAAGAAGCTCAATGTGATGGCAGAGCGATATACAGGTTGGCCGAAACGTAGGTTTACAGTTACTAAACTATCTTTTATATGGTTGAAGTTACTTGCTAATTAAAATGTAAAAGCAATATAAAATGATCCACAGAGTATAGAGTTAATTTACATATACAGCTTGGGCCCGTTTTTTTATGGGCCTGCAAATGGGTAGAACTACCTGGACATGGTTCGTGAAGTAGTAGTACCACAACTCAGAACTAAACCTGACTTTGATGAACATTTCTTTCAGCAGAATGGAGCACCCCCACATTATGCGTCTAGATAAGAGACTACTTTAACCAAGTTTTTCCACAGGATTGCTTAGGAAGAAGTGACAGAATCGAATGGCCACCACGTTCACCTGACCTAACTCCAATGGATTTCTTTTTTGGCGGTGTTGTTAAGGACAGGGTTTATCAGAAGAAACCCAAAACAATAAATGATTTAAAATATTACATTCATGTCTCATTCACAGAAATTGATGAATATCGGAATTTGTGTCTCACTGTGTGTCAGGGTGTCCTGGAGAGATTTGAAGAATGTTGCAATGTTGAAGGGCATTTTAAGCATTTGAGAGATTAAAACATGTGTTTTTGTGTTAACAGGTATAATTAATTTTCCGTTGTTCTGGTGTCGAATTTCAAATAAATATTCAAACTATTTGATGTTTTCAAATAACCTAGTTAAAGAATTTCAAATATTGATTAACTGTAAAGCTACTTTTGGGCCACCCTGTATAGAATAAATGACAAAAACTTATATCTCAAAATTCATGATGTTGACATATATCATGACAGATGTATAATTTATTCCTTTAGATCAGTCGATTTATACAATTATTGACAGTATCTGTTTCGTAGCGTTAAATCAATCACTTAATTATTGTATCAATTAGTGAATCATATAAGCCCCTAGCTCATCAGAAGAAATAGCAACAATCAATCCATCAAAAGGAATTAAAATGTGATGGTGAAAATCCGAAAATTAGAAGAGAAGCTACAGTTACCTTTATATTTTTCCATTACGCCATATTGAATTTTCATCAAACAAATAGATACTGGCAAGAATTTTATAAATCAACTGATTTAAAGGAATAAACTATAAGATTGTCAATATCACAAATTTTGGAATATAAATTTTAGTAATTTATTCTATATATATATATATATATATATATATATATATATTTATTTATTTATTTATTTATTTATAAAATACGCTTTCAATAAATATTAATATTTATATATATACTGACACTAGTGTTTAATAATAATGCAATCATGGGTGAAAAAAAGTGATAATTATTGCTGGTCGCGGGACTCAATCTAAACAATTCTTCCACTCGGTAAGCGGGAATTAACTTGTAATGAACTAAGTTCCACACACGGCATTAAGAGTATTCTAAGTTTGAAACAATGCACGCAGCTAATTAACTGCTTCATTCTCAATTCACAAATGAGGTTGAACTTTAAATTTCCTTAAAGGGACTATCCGCTATTCATGTAAATATATATATATATATATATATATATATATATATATATATATATATAACGTTTGAATTGATAATGTATAATATAATTTATGACCCTGCGTAAGCTAAGTTTTTACAACAGCTTAAATTTTATAAGATAAAAACATAAACAGAAACAACAGACTACGAACGTTTATGCTTTGTTTCAATACTGCACGCCATACGTTCTGTAAAATGACTGGGAAAGAAAAATTATTTTAGACTAAAACATTAGCAAAAAAAGAGAAAATAGTAAACTGATTTTAACACTTGTCCCAACGAAAACTGCAAAATTACTTGGTGCAAATATATGCTTGTTTTTCTTTTCTCTTTTCTTTTTCTAAATGTCTTATGTAATTCAGTGATATCGTTAATATTGATTTAATTCTGAATGATATAAACTGTTGTATTATTTTCTGTTAATTATAAAATATCTAAACATGTCGATGTTATACTAGTCTTCGATCGTAATTATCACACTCTGATATTCTGTTATTCCTGGAATACACTCATAATGACCGTAAGAAAGGGAGTTAAATTCATGGAACATGTTTATTGCATATAAAGAATAAAACTTTATATTTTTATAAGCAAAAAATTCTTTGTTAAAAGCATTATGATATTCGAAAATTTAATTATGGTATTATTTCTTCTTTATTTTGTAAACGGGGACGCTGTATAGATATAAGATGCCGCGTTTTTATTAAAGATTGATATTGTTTTCTTTTGCTAAGCAATGAACTTCGATTATTCGAAAAAAGGATTATACCAAGCAAATCGCTTCGGTTGGCTTGGTATAATCCTTCAAATAACGTAAATAAAGAGATTCATATTTAGTTGGCGAAAATATAATGGGTTAAAAACAATAACCGGTAATATAAAAATGAAGCAATGATGGTCGGAGATTTGAAAATGAATCCAGCGGCCAACTTTCGCTTTCTAGTTGGTGGTGGTTGTGGTAATCAGCTTCGTTGTGATAGAAGAGCAGAAAATCTTTTCATGTCAGGATTCTATATGTATGGCCTTTTTAAGATAGTAAGGTATTCGACAATAAATATAGATTTTTTATGATGATGATGATGATGATGATGATGAAATGACTGATAATTTGCTAAATCATGCACAAATTATTTGCAACAAGTCTGGCCATATGAGATTCTAATGGAGATGTTGTGGTTAATGATCTATAAGTAATGTAGTGTGGGGAAATATAATGTAATATATGTATATATGTAAATTCGTTTCTTATCGTTGAGCACTTTCAGTTGAATTAAAAGTCGGTCAATTTAGCTCTTATGCGTAGATCATCGTATAACGATTTGATCACTGTCTGTCTGACGTAATGAACATTTAAATTAAAATGTTTAAAATTCAACGCTATTTCACACGGTTAATGGTAGCCGAATGGATACGGCCTCCGCTAATCGAGCCAGAGATGCCTCGTGTCGCGGGGTTCGAATCGTTCGACTGGTAGTAATCGTGACACCCTGCACTGAAGAATCCCGAAAGGATGAAACACTAGTGTCTGTAGGTATTTAATTATTATAGTAAAAAAATAATTAAATATATATATATATATATGCTTGATGTAAGTACAGTCACATCTTGATATGATGTGCAGACCGTTTTAAATATATTTGATTTCACCAGGCAAGAAAAATAAAAATACAAAAATTAAAGAACTTAATTTTTGCTTATTGCATAATATTGGAGTCTTACCTCAAAATTTAGAAAGGTCTGGAACATTTTTAATTTTTGTATTTTAATTTTTCTTGCCTGATGAAATCAAATATGATTGAAACGGTCAACATATCGTAGCAAGATATGACTGTATTTACATAACGAATAATATATACATATATATAATTTGCTCTTTTTTATTTAGCACAATCAGCGTCCCTTATTGAATTTACATTATTCCTTATTTTTATTATGTTTCTATCTTGCATATATATATATATATGTATATATATATATATATATATATATATATATATATATATATGACGTATCTTCAATGATCTCAATTTTGACAGCTTTTCATTCCCACCCTAACCTTAACGATTCCGATAGAGGCAATCATAACAAGACACCACCCCTACTTTTTTTAAACTGCCCGCCTTTTCCCTCTCGACCCCGCATCCATCGTAGCTCATATGCTTTTAAACAACTAATTTTTACCCTTATATATATATATATATATATATATATATATATATATATATATATATATATATAATTATATTTATATAAACGAAACGAAAAATAATTTAATATATAAAAACATATATTAATGCATGTAAATTAAATCGTCTATTCACTAGGGAGATTACATCAGTAAAGGGTTAAGATAAATGTACGTATTTCAAAGCCTAATGCTTCTCATCAGAATGGAAGAGAAGTTGCTATTTAACATATTAGACATGTGACAGATAGAGATAACTATATGAGGGCGAAATAACGGGTGTGAAAGGGAGGGTGTAAGAATGGAGAACTACTGTAATTAATTCGATATAGGTATAAAATTGCTGATATTACATGGTGGATATAATGGTGTGCAGCGTTGTTAACAGAGGTGGCATAGTAGCTTCTGGAGTATGCGTTCAATACGTACATCAATATGTGGTAATGTGCATTTGGCAAACAACAGGAAACAGGATCGATAGGGTAAAAAGGTAGAAGCTCTTATAATCGTAGGTATTCTGGGTTAGAGAGGAGCTTTTACTTGAAATAGGGGACGAAAATTAGGTCATTATATATTAGAAAGCAATAGAATTACAAAGATGTATACAATAAAGTGTGACCCAAACAGCCTTGATGATAAGAGATTACCCCAGAGGAGGGATTAAGGATAGTTGAATTAGAGCTATTGTTGAAAATTACCCCAGAGAGCCAGCGAAAGATTAATAAGAACCTTCTATTTTAATGGATGGTCCCGGAGGACAGCAGGTAACCCAGCCAGTTAGAAAGAGAGACGACAGCGTGGTCGCCGATGTGAAATATTTTTTCTTTGTAACGGTAAAAAACAAAGTCGAAAATATGAAAAATATTACTGTAAAACTGATAATTTTTCGATCACTAGCAAATTACTTGGGCTAAAAATTTTACCCGGGGGTTCCGGACTGCAGCCGCTGAGTGTAGGAGCAAATTATCAATGATAACCTTGTTCTGTGGAAAGTTATCGGATTGGGACGAATGGGGGTCTGCTAATCATATCAGATCGAACTAGAGTGTAACACAGCAAACGATTATTGGCTAAAGGAATGAAACATGCCTGCTCCGACCCACATCACTCCTTGATACACGAGACACTGCAGAGCAAGGAAAATCAGTCTGGATTAAGTTTGCCCATTCGAGAATGCAATCGTTTTTTTTTTCACTGATTGATAAGCAAAGAATGGGTTGTTTACAACAGGACGAAGGCCGCGTTCATCGACTATCATAATTTCCATAAAAAAGAAAGTTGTAATCGACATTTTCATTATTTTCATTTTTAATTCCCCTGTGAAAACTATGTATAATCATTTTTTCTTTCTATGAATAAGTAAGGTCATACGACAACTACAACCAGATTCAGCGTCTATTATTATTATTATTATTATTATTATTATTATTATTATTATTATTATTATTATTGTTGTTGTTGTTGTTGTTGTTGTTGTTGTTATTTGCGAGTGAATTTCAGAAAAAACATCCAAGTTGAATTATCTTTTTCAGCGGAAGAAAAATGAGGGAGAAGCTCATCAACTGCTATCTCGTGAACCCGACTGAGACTGTGTCGCAGGAGTTTGGTGGATATTCGAGCCGAACCACCAAGGACTACACTTGTAGCGGTGTTGACACTACCGTGTTCTTTGTGCTTCATCCTAACCATGGGGGGGGGGGTAGGGTCTTCGCACCTGGTGATAAAAGTATGCATCATAAAATAAAAAATATATAATATATAAATATAAATAAGAAATTAAAAATAGAGATAAGGAATTAAAAATTAGAAAAAATTAAATACAAAATTAAATAAAGATAAAAGAATAAAAATATTTATGATGAAAAAACGTATATATGAAAGGTAGGGAGAGAAATAAAATCAGCTGTCAGGAAGTCCAATTTGAACGTTAAAGTAGTCAGAAAAATAATTACCTGTTGTTGTCAGGGTAGCGTATATCAACAGATGATTCGGAATGAATAAGGGATGATCAATTTCCATAATTCAGTTCACGAGGCGATTCATTGAAGAAGATGAGTCGAGGTGATGGAATATTCAGTCTCTTACATATTGTTATGCTGGAGATGTAGATAGGCATCGTCTACTCACCAAGAAAGATAGAATTGCAGGTTGAAGTGGAGTGTGGTATGATTTGTCCAAATTTTCCACGTGCAAAGGATAAACATAATAGGCTTGTGCTGGTCGATTTAATGTTGTTGTTGTTGTTGTTGTTGTTGTTGTTGTTGTTGTTGTTGTTGTTGTTGTTGTTTCCGTGAGTATACATACGTTGATACCAAAATCAGTCAGACAGCTCGGAATTGAAATGAAACAAAATAATAGCAAAAACCTGAAAGGAATCCACAGACTCGGACAAGTTCTCTAATTTTCTTCGCTTTTCTCCTATAATAATACTTACAAAGGGGGCGTATGCATTCTGCTTCCTTTTAACCGGAAGGCTTGCTAGGTGCGAGAGCTGAAAGTGAGAAGGCTAGCAAGCAAGAATTTAGCAATAACCAGTCTGAACTATACGCATCACAGTGTTCTGCGTTTTAAGAGCATATAGTCTGTGCTCCGCGAATCTCAGTGCAGCTTTCTTGCATTCGGGGCACTATAGGCATGTTTTTTTGCGCTGGCCAATTGGAGGAGCCAGGCAGGGAGCAACAGAAACCGTTTATGCATTTTATGACTTTCAAAAAGCATTCAATAGCGTTCCAAGGGACATAAATGTGAAGCCATTTGGATATACAAATCATTTTGTATAACAAAAACAGGCATGTCAGACTTCGTGTCGCACTTGGGCAAGGAACCAAGTTGGTTTCTCGTCACCTGTGAACTAAAACAAGATTTTGTTCTCGCACATTCTCTTATTTTCTTTATATCTTGCTGCGATGTTGCACGAACTTCACTCAGAAAACCCCGGCAATGGATATCAAATAACGTTACGATAGAGGGTTCTTCAAGCCTGCCAAACTAAAATCTCAAATCTTTGTGAATTTTCACCACATAACAGACCTCTAATACGCAGATGAAAACGCATATCTTTGCCACTGCATAAAAAAGGAATCCAGAGAACTGTAAAAAAAACTTTACATCAGTGTACTACTACACCATTGTTATGACTACACAATTGTTATGACTACACTATTGTTATCGATATACAATTGTTATCACTACACTATTGTTATGACTCCACAATTATTATCACACCACAATTGGTATCACCACACTATTGTTATCACTACACTATTGTTAGGACTCCACAATTGTTATCACTACACAATTGTTATCACTACACTATTGGTATCACTACACAATTGTCATCACAACACTATTGTAAAGACTACACTATTGTTATCACCACACTATTGTTATCACTACACAATTGTTATCACTAGACTATCGTTAGGACTACGCTATCGTTATTACTACACTATTGTTATCACTGCACAATTGTTATCACTACACAATTGTTATAACTACACTATTGTTATGACTACACTATTGTAATGACTACATAATTGTTATCATTACAATATTGTGATTACTAAACGATTGTGATCACTCCACCATTGTTATCACTACACAATTGTTATCACTACACTATTGTTATCACTACACAATTTTTATGAATCCATTATTGTTAACACTACACAATTGTAATCACTACACAATTTTTATGACTACACATTGGTTATCACTACACGATTGTCATGATTACACCATTATTATCACGGCACAATTGTTATGACTACACAATTTTTATGACTACACTATGTTCATGACTACACACTTGTTATCACTACACAATTTTTAGCACCACACTACTGTAATCACTACACCATTGTTAGCACTATACACTTGTTATCACTGCACAATTGTTATCACTACACAATTGTTATCGCTACACAATTGTAATAACTACACTATTGTTATCACTACACAATTATCATCATAACACAATTGTTATCACTACACAATCATTTTCACAACACAAATGTGAGCACAACAAAATTCTTTCACTACACAATTGTTATCCCTAAACATATGTAAGCACTACACATTCTCATCATCATACAATTGGTGTTACTACACTATTGTTATCACTACACTATTGTTAGAACTACACAATTGTTATCACTGCACAATTTTTATCACTACACAATTGTTATCACTACAAAATTGTTATCGCTACAAAATTGTTATCACTCCACAATTGTTATCCCTCCTCAATTGTTATCACTAGACTATTGTTATCACTAAACTATTGTAATCACTAAACTACGGTTATCACTACAAAATTGTTATTACTACACAATTGTTTTCACTATAGTAGTGTATGCAATACACAATTGCAAGGACTACACAATTCATACCATTACACAATTCTTATCACTACACTATTTTATAACTACAAAATTTTCATCACTGCACAATTGTTATCACTACACAGTTGCTATAACTACAAAATAGTTAGGACTACACTATTGTTATGACTACATTGTTGTAAAGACTACACAATTTTTATCCCTACACAATTGTTAGCACTACACTTCTGTTAGCACTACAGAATTGTTATCTCTGCACAATTGTTATCACTACACAATTGTTTTCACTACACCATTGTTAACACTACACAATCGTTATCACTGCACAATTGTTATCACTACACAATTGTTATCACTACACCCTTGTTATCATTACACAATGCTTATCACAAAACGATTGTTATTACCACACTATTGTTATCAGTGCACTATTGTTATCACTACACTAGTGTTAGGACTACACAATTGTTATCACTAAACAATTTTTTTTCAAAACACCATTGTAATCACTACACAATTGTTATCACTACACAATTGTTATCACTACACTACTGTTAGCACTACACAATTTTTATCACTGCATAATTGTTATCACTACACTACTGTTAGCACTACGCAATTGTTAGCACTACACAATTTTTATCATTACACAATTCTTATCACTACACTATTATAGGACTACACAATGCTTATGACTACACAATTTTTATTGCTACCTTATTGTCATCACTACACAATTTTTATCACTAAAACTTTTTATGACAACATTATTTCTATCACTACACAATTGTTATCACTACACAATATTTATGACAACACTATTGCTATCACTACACCTTTGTTATGATTACACAATTCTTATCACTACACAATTGTTATGACTACATTATTTTTATGACTACACTATTGTTATGACTATACCATTTTTATCACTACACAATTGTTATCACTACACAATTGTTATCACAACACAATTATTATCACAACACTATTGTTATTACTACACGATTGTTATCACTACACAAATGTTATAACTACATAATTGTTATCACTAAACTATTGTTATCACTACACTATTGTTATAACTACATTATGATTATCACTACACAATTTTTATCACTACACAATTGTTATGACTACGCTATTGTTATGACTACACTATTGTAATGACTACACAATTGTTATCACTACACTATTGTGATCACTCCACCATTGTTATCACTACACAATTTTTATAACTAAACTATTGTAATTACTCCACAATTGTTATCACTACGGCATTTTTATCACTACACAATTGTAACCACTACACAATTGTTATGACTACATAATTGTTATCACTACAAAATTGTTATCACTGCACTATTGTTATCACTACAAATTTTTATGACTACACAATTGTTATGACTACACAGTTGCTATGACTACACAATTGTTATCATTACACTATTGTTATTACTCCACAATTATTATCACTGCACAATTGTTATCACTCCACACAGTGTGTCGGGATGAAACTTTACCTGCCTACCCACCAGTGACATTGACATTATTGATCCATGCTGAAATAATAACGTTATTATTTAAATAGCCATTCTTAATATGGGAAGGGGAGGGTGTTTTGCACCTATTATATACTTTAATCTTACAATTGAAAAAAAAACATACCATAAAACTTTAATTAAACTTGGAAATACGATTTAAAAAATAGGGCGGATCAGTAAGTGCACTAGCACTAAATTATCTGTAAATAATGGGTGCACTTCATGTATAAAGTACAAAAGTCTCACATCATGGTTCGATTGCGTTCTAAACAGAACCGTTCATTTCGAACGTGCCCCTCCCTTGCCTATCAAAAAAGATCTCTTGATTTTATGAAATTCTTTTTCCATAATAACTGGAATTATAGTTGAATCTGCAAAAGTCAAGTATCCTGGTTCAATTGTGCCTTAAAAAGGAACATTTGTAAAGTGGGGCAAGCAATGAAACAAGAGAAAAATAAAAATTCGACTCGGTATTTTTACGTACAAATGAAACGCATTAACCCGTGATTTCATTATATTTCCAAAGTTTTTTTTTAGCGCATACATGTGCCCTTTAAATATTTCTGTCTCTCCGCCTCTTAAGTCTTCCAGTAACGCACTTTGTTTCTCTCTTGATGTATTAGTTTCCTTTTTCTTTTGACGCAAGCTCGCGCACAATTGTCAATTTGCATATGTGCTTTAACGGCTGCTGCCCCTAAGATTTTCGCTAGCCAGCTATCCTACAGCTGCTGCTGATTTTCTTACACGCTTTATACGCGGTTTGTTACACATTCATTTGGAAAGCGTTCCTGTCTTTTAAAGACCATACAGCTGATTTTATTAGCTAGGCCTTTTTGCTTATGCAGTGATAAAACTTCTCAAATGATATCGTCATGTTAGTTTGTATACAAGTGATACTTATTCGATTATCGCATTCTGATACAAAAATGATGTCAGATCACTACCAGTCATATAAAATACATTCGCGTGTAATTAAAAAAAATTGACAGCCGTTTCTGAGTCGATAGGAAACGAACTCACACATACAGAAAATATTCGTTTTTTATAACAGTAGATATTCGTCGTTTCCAACATTTATCGGATAGCACGTGATCTAAGAGACTATCGTTTCCTAAATTTACAATGTTTACATTTCCCCTTCTGTTATGATCCAAACAAATTTAATGAGATTTTTCAAAATAAAAAAAAACATCAAACAAACATGTTTCATGATGTGAAATCTCTGTTTTTGTATCGAGAACAAAGTTAATGTTTTATTCTTCCTGTTTGCAGTGTAGACACTTGTTTGTTATATTTTATCTTTTTATATATTATCCTTTAGTTTTCCTATTGATTTATTTTACGGTGATCGGATATGTCATGTGACATTTGAAGAAAGGCCGATATCAAAGAGACCAAAGAGATTTCAGAAAATGAAATCAAAACAGATATGTAGATGAGACTAGCAGACGGGAAGGATTTACATAAATAAGTTTGCCGGAGTCGGGATTATACGCCCGGGCAAGTAAAGCGACAATAATACAAATAAACACACACACACATTCCTATACGATTATATATATATATATATATATATATATATATATATGCATATTTATATATATTAAGTAAGATGATTAATAATTTATAATTGAAATAAAAAATTAAAAATCGATTTCATAAGGAAGAGCAAACAAAATCAATAAATTGTACGATCGTTTCGGAAACGATGTTTTTATTGTGATAGACATAGAGTCTTGGACAATAATTTTATCATATAGTTTTGAAACAAAGTCTCCTCATCAGCAATAATATTGGGTGTTTTTTTCTAAAGACACCAAAATAACACTAGCATTTTTAAGTAAGGCAGATGTATCTGGAAAATATTTAAGATATAAAGTAAAATAGTTACTTGTTATGTTTATAAACAAAGTAAGATAAAATAAACATAAAATAAAATAGAATCTGGTTGAAGGGTAAGGTTAAGAGAGTATAAATTTTAAATATTTTTAACAAACATATAAATACCTTTTAATGGTTCACCTTCTAAAAGTCGTACGTATCACCCTCAATGCATTCATTGGGATGGTTACTGTAGTTTATGAATGCTTGAAAATGTTGATATACAAACTTTCAAAGGAGACTTTATAGAATAATACTAACAGTTAAAATCGTTAGTGACGTTAAATTTAAAATAAGCTGAAATATTTCGATTACAAAGGGAGATAATTTTATTCAAACAGAAAAATAACGGATGTATCTGTTCAAACAGAGATAAACACGAATTACTTAATAGTTGAATTTAACTATAATAAATGAATCCTATTGGAAGTGAAAATTTAATAATTATAATACTTGTAGAACTTATATTAATACAATAGTAACATATAAATTCAAAGTGAAATAGATAATTAAATAAAATAGAAAATAATGGTAAAATATCAGATAGTAATAATAATAATAATAATAATAATAATACTAATACTAATAATAATAATAATAATAATAATAATAATAATAATAATAATAAAAGTTATTGATTTATAAATTATAAATTTTAAGATAGATTACTCATAAGATAATTTTATGATTTATGGCGACTTTAATTTTTCAAATCTAAACCAACGTTTATGAATGCATCCGGAAAAATGTCATCTTTTCAGTTCAAGAGAATGGTTTAACCTTTTCTCTTCTTCACGCATTTTCCTTAATTAAGCCTTGCCTCGACAGTCAAGCTGTATATTTCTAACCTTTTTTTTTTCGCACATTTTATCTTTCTTTTAATAATATATTGGAATTCTTTCCCTTTTCCTTGTACCTATTTGTGAATTATTCCACGGATTTCTGCCTTTTGGATTATTTTGGATCATCTTCCAATTACGCGATTCCCTTGGATTTTACTTGTGCGGGTGGTAATTTAATTAACTTTCTTGGCTTCTGCATCTTTGGATTTTAACGTCATTGAATATTTTGCCCTTCATCAGACTATCCATTCACGTGAAATCATATTTTTATTCACCCTATTCCCTCTGCTTCACTTTTTGTTATCAAGTAATACTTTTGCAAACAAAATCCGATCCCGCATTTTGCTAAATCCTACCCTCTGATGAGAAGGAAAGTATTTCCTCGAAACTCCGCGGATTTAGGGCTATCCACTTATTTAGTGTTTCCTTTTTAAAATTAAATATGTTTCTAACTCTTTTTCAAAGTGTTATTTTACATATTTTATTAACTACTTGTTCTTATTATAAGCTCTATCTCCTATTTGGTATATCGAGCTTTTACAACTGGTTGAGATTACTTTATAAATATTAATTCTTTAATATTTATAATTTACTTTTTTTTTACCACCTTGGATCATATTGATAAACTTTACTGTAATTCTTATTATATACATATATATATATATATATATATATATATATATATATATAAATATATATATATATATATATATATATATATAAAGAGAGACAAGAGGAAGACGGTGGAGGGGGAGAGAGAGTTAGAGAGACAGATACAAAGAGGGAGATTCCGTCCAATTATTTTAATCAGCCAAGCTAAAATCTTCCTAGCGACTAGTACAAATAACTTCAGGTTGTAATAGTGTTAGCTTTACGGTGGATTTAAGAACATCTTTGGAGGAACAATTATTCTGATAGTGTGTAATTTTTTTCGAAAACCTTCTGATTTTGAATTAATTGCAACACGAGAATAATTGAATTCCACCCCGTGTGCCTCTTTATTCGCACCATTATTATTTTTTTCATGCTTATAAATTTAAAACTTCAATTGGGTGAATCAGATAACTAGTCGTCGGATTTAAAGCTATAAATGGTATAATCCGATAAATTGATTGTACTAATATTTTATATTGGATATATTCGATTTTTTTAATTCAAATAGGAGCGATGTTCAACTCGTAAATCTTATAGCATGTGTATGTATACACATGATTAATATGGTTACTCCAAATGAAAAGCTACGAAGACAAGAGTGTTACTATTAAACCGAGCGACCTATTGTGCGCCAAAATTTATTTTCCTTCATAGTCACTATCATTCTTAATGCAAAAATTTGAGTAACTCATTTTTATTTCTGACGTAAGTCCCTAACAGGCTGTCTTTCTTAGAGTCTCATATCGTCAATATCTTCAACAGAGAGATGAAATGTTTAGGTTAGAATGTATAAGTTCAGTCATTACAACAAAGCAATTTGCGCTTCCTTCTGATACAGTCAGGCGGAATAAAAACGGGAGGCATTACTTTCGAAACGCCCATCGTGTGTGTGTGTGTGTGTGTGTGTGTGTGTGTGTGTGTGTGTGTGTGTGTGTGTGTGAGTTCCCTCCTCATAGGTTCCAACCAAAACGTCTTAGCTTATCTTTTGCAAATTTCACACAACGGTAATTCATATGTCTGGCATTGTTCTTAGATAGGTTTTATACAGAAATTCATTCGAAAAGCATTAACAATCGAAAAAATCGTATCCTAAACATATTTTTTTTTCTTATAGATAGAAAAGAATAATTTTTACAATAGAATTTTTATACACTACATCGGCAAGGAAGAAAATATAATCTTAGCAATTCTTTCTTCTTGAGAAAAATTATTTTTTGGATACATGAAGATATAGCTCAGTTGTAGAGTATTCGACTACAGATCTAATGATGGCATGCTCAATCCGGGGTGTACCTCACCATTTATTTTTTTATTATTAAGTTACAATCTATCTATCTATATCCCTATAAATTTGTTTTTTTTTGTGTATTAATATTCATATAAAAACTTTTCTCTATTTATTTAAAAATAAAATATACTTTGTTATATATGGGTCATTCATCTGCCAGAATCTAGCTAACTTGCATATTCTTTGAAACATTCATTTTAATTTATTCCCTATTAGTTTTTTTTTTCGGTTTTCTCATGGAATGGCCGTCTTTGGTTTAATATCACGTGTAATTGTACGCATGCAAATATTTTACATGATATCTACTTGCGTTATATTTGTGTAAAAGGTTTTAGTAAACATAAACGTCTTTCTATATATATATATATTTATGTATGCGTATATATATATGTGTGTTTAAACAATTTTTCCTACCAAACTCCTCCGTTAGTTTTTAGTTTCAGACATGAAACTTCATATATAGAGTAATCTAACACAAGCAAAACGTTTTATTGCAGCTATTTATATATATATATATATATATATATATATATATATATATATATATATATACATATATATTTGTAGTACGATCTTAAAATATATATGGCAATTAAACTACACATTATTCTCCACGTTTGATTCTCGTGAGAATTCGTCAGGTTATGGCGTGGAGTTAATGTTGTTTCATGTTTTATATATCCCTGTTGTACTGAGTTTGTTAGTCAGTCAACCAAATTTTAAGTTATTCGCACAGCCCTATATTGTAGCTAAGGAGGCCCTGCGACCCTGTTTCTCGGTTGCTTACTGAAAATATTTCACTTTCTTTGTTATTGGAAATTACCTGGTTTTAATTTGGATGTTTGTATTTTATATTGGATTATTATTTTATCATAAATTTGAGTAATCATTTATGTATTTGTTTATTTATTATTATTATTATTATTATTATTATTAAAATTTTTGTTATATTTGTTCTTATTACAATTAGTTTTAGAAGTGGTAGTTGTTCATTTTTCTGTTATCATAAGGTAAAGTATATTTTGTGTATACATACGTTTGCTACCTCACTCCAACAGTTTAATATTTTTTTTTAATTTCGGATAGCTAATTTCTCATTCAAGCAGCGTCTACACGGATGGTCTAGGTTTATACATGTGCTGACATTCCGTATTATTTTCCACTCGCTGTTATTTCACTTGAATATGCATGATAGAGCAGGATTTCCTGCCATAATTCTCCTAGATGTTTTGTCAGTAGTTTTGTGCGAGAAAGAGCATTATTATGATAGCAGATGACTCCCTTTTATATTTTTTAATAAAAGGTCGTTTTCCGGTAAACATGGTCGAGGTTATTGTAAAATAATATGGATTATGCTTTTATAATCTGACCAAAAACGTTATAAATTAATCATGCTGATACATTTAAGCAATGCTATTACAGAACGGCAGAAAAATATTACACCGACCGGATGTATTGTGTGCACGAAATTGAGTTCAAATATTAAGTCGGGATAAAATGTAATGAATGCCATCTAATTCAACAGGACAATCAGCGATATGATAATATGGTAATGTAACGATTTGTCTGCAATGTAAGACCTGGGGATTTAATCTAGGACATCTTGAACCAGATCACAATGTTGAAAATTCATGCGCTGCCAACAAGTTTATAAATAATTGGACACAGGCCAGCTTTAAACAAGACACTGACACAGAAGAACAGAAGTGTCGGAGAGGGAAGAGTAAAATATTACCGGATATAAGTAAACTTCAACGACACATATATATATATATATATATATATATATATATATATATATGTGTGTGTGTGTGCGTGTGTGTGGGCGGGCGGGCGGGCGGGCGTGTGTGTGTGTGTGTGTGTGTGTGCACGTGTTTGTGCGCCTGTGTGTGATGAGTTGATCATTATCTTCAGATTATCAATTTTCAGTAGGTTTGACACAAGTTTACAAAACCGTTTCGTCTACATGAACTTCTCTTCTTCGTCTCCACAACTTTTTGCTTACATTTAGTGGATAACTGAGTAATTGTGATCATACGGGAATATATTGGTCGAAAATAAAATAAAATATTGGGGGGGATGGTGTTAAATTAGTCAATATTATGACCAACATTGCACTATTTTTCTTTGAAACAATGATATATTATATGTAGATAAACGTTTATTATTTTCCCTGGTACAAAGACGCCAAAGAAAATATTCTAATAGGTATTTATAGATCATATATATATATATATATATATATATATATATATATATATATATATATATATATATAGAGAGAGAGAGAGAGAGAGAGAGAGAGAGAGAGATCATATATATATATATATATATATATATAAATATATTAGACATTAAGAGGAGATTATAGATAGATATATACATACCCGTTCACATACACCTTTCACGACAAAGCTAGAACCCAGAATTAGATAGAATCGAGCAATTGCATCGATAACGGACAAGTTGTCAGTATTGCACACTTCATGAGTGCGATGACCTAGGTTCGCACCTATGTCGGAGCACGTCACTGATGAGATGCAGTACATCGAAACCCACTTTGGGTCTGGCGTTGTCCGTTGTCGATGCAATTGGTCGATTCTATCTAATTCTGGGTTCTAGCTCTATTGTGAAAGGTGTATGTGAACGGGTATTTATATATATATATATATATATATGTGTGTGGGCGTGTGTGTGCGTGTGTGTTTACAGAAATGCAAAGATTGTAAGATACAAACTATATTAGAATATTAGCAGCTTACTGCATAGGGCTTCATAATAAAAAGGGGAATCAAGCATCTTTGTAGTTCACATAATCTGTTTCATATTCGTTATTATTGAGGGAAAAGAGACTTATCCTATGATAGAAAAATCACATTGTCCCTCACTTGGAATATAATTAAACACCATTAAAGAAAAAAGCATTAGGTACGTAATCAATAAATTAATTTAAAATACTACTTTTAATTAGTTAAAAAATTAAAGGTTTGAGATTATGACAGAATATTTAGTAGAAAATTAAAAAAAATGTTATTTCCATAAATTCGAGAAACAAAGGATTCAACCCATGTATAAAATGTATAAAATTTGTGTTTCATGGTTGTCTAAGCAATGAATTGTCAATTTAATCTACACAAAAATGCAACAAATTTCTTTGCATATCAAATTTTGTTGTTCCAAATTTTTTGACATTCGATAGATTTAACATGTTTTCTGAAAAATGTTTCAATTCTTTCCGGTAAATTTAATATCGATTAAAAAGACAATCGTATTGATCTTCGTGTAATCATATATAAAGGTGAGAATGTGTGTGTGAAGACACTCTCATCTTATATACTCAACGAGTTTTTTTTTTAATGCAAATACTTGACATTTGTGATATAGGGTATTTAGACAACTCTTTTATCAGTTTTCATCCGACAAAATTGCTGCTAAAAAGTAAAAGTTGAACAATTGGTATTTGGACATTTTCGGATTTCTATCTGCTTATCAAGTGTTTCACGACTGGGCGTATGCGCAGGGCATGATTACTTCTGTTAAGAATAAGTTAGTTTGAAAACACATTTTAAAGACCGTGTCAAGCTGGACTAATAGTTATCTTAGTTGACTCATTGTATTTATGTTTTGTTTTCGATCTAAGCTCGAGTATTTTTATTTTGCTTACAAGATAGAAGATGATTAGCAAATAGAATATTCGCATGCGCATATCCCAGCTTCTGCATGGATTCTAATATAATATTTATGCGCACTTTTCGACTGGGTAATACCGGCCGTCCTGCTGGTCTTAGAATATAATCCGTTATAACGAATTTAAAAAGAAAGAATAGATTCCATTGTTACAAATGAATTAGATTGAGTCTACGAAATCTTTTTGCTAAAAATGCATTATTTTTTAGAACATATCTTGCATTCAATAGGTACTACAGTTTAAAATATTATGATTAATTTTAAGATGAGTGACCCTTGGCGTTCAGCCAATAAACTTCAATGGCAAGTTCACAAATCGATTTTCCAGAATATAAGAATACTAGCCTGGGTGCCCGGCAGTGCCCGCGTGTCTGGAGGTGTGTGTTGAGCAAAAAAATAAAAATAAAAATGTGGTAGTAGCCAGGCAGGCTCGAACCCGTTCCGCGAAGGAGGAAATTAATGTGAAAACAAACTTTATCTCTGCTGTTGCGTCCATTGTGAAACCCGAAGTGGCGAAGGTTGAACTTTAGGCTTTTCAATCCAAAAGAAAAAGACGATGACTTTCGAAAATATCAGCGAAAAAAGCAACCCGTCCATGTAGAAAAGTGCGCAGTTGAGGGTGAAGCAACTATTGTTTTCAGCCAATTTTTCGATATTTGTTGTCCGAAAGGTCGGGCTTTAAAACAATATCAATCTCCTGGAAATCTATCGCCTCTGTCAAATGTTTTAGGCAGACATACAAACACACATCCATACATTTAAACAGACAGGTGAGATTTATATTACAGAAGTTGATTGAGACTGTAAAACTATGCTTGATAGATATCATATTTTTAATGAAATAATATAAATCACCGAAAAGAACGTGTAATGAATATCTATGTTGATTATCCTAAAACTTACCTGCAATGGCCATCATTCATTTTGTATAGAAACATTTATTTAAATAGCTCAAACGTAAGATATTTAATCAGACGAGAAAGTATATAAATTTAGAAACAGCTAACAAGAAAATATAGTGAAGTAAAAAAAAAAAAAAATTCTCCCCTCCATTAAGCCCGAAAAGTCCCCAAGGCCTTAATATATTTAAATTATAGTTCAGCACCTTGCAAAACTTTTTAATACAAAGAACATTTTGGACAAATATGGTAAAATCGACCCAAAAACGAAATGTTTTATTAGCCCTAAAAGAGCCCCTGGCACACTCAAGAGTTACTGAGAAGTAAAGACAAACAAATTATATATAAATCAGTTAGTTACAAATTTTCAGAAAGTTTTATGAAAATCCAAGGCATCATTTTTTTTTAATTAGCACACAAGCGTCAAAATCAGATATTTAAACCCGAAAGGCACCGTTAGGGGAGGAAACCGGAGGTTTTCTGGAAAATCCGTTCCGTTACTCTTTTAGTGATATCATGTTTGGTTTGGTTTGGTTGTTTTTGTTTTACGGCATATCAACCCTTTTCGGGTTATTTAATGCCGAATCCAAAGATTTTGAAGATAATTTTTTTAATAGAATATATTTGTTGTTTTCACGTCGGTTTCTATTTAACCCATAGTTGGGACCCTAACAGGTACTACCACTCCGGGTCAGAGTGAACCTGGGAGCAATGGTAATTAAAGGGTGTCTCCACACTCCCCGAAGCCAACAAGCTGGGGCCTCACAACTGGATAGAGTATAAGGTCATATCCAGGCCCCCATTGAGGGACTTTTACCCTCTGCAGGGAGAAGTCGGTGTATTCTAATGCCCCACCGACAGGGACTCATATCATGTTTAATGTTTGTGCAAATTTTCAAAAAATCCAAGGCGTAAAGGAAAGTGCGAACGGACGAACAGACGAACGGACAACAGTTGAATTTATACTTTTATTCTTAAAAAAAAATTGAAGCCTTAGATTTTTATAAAACATTCTGAAAAGTTGTAATTAACTAATTCTATGTAACTTTGTCTGTCTATAATTCGCAATATCTCTAATAATTAGTCATTTTTTTTGCATGATTGATTCAGAACTCAAACTGACATAAGTAAAGGCCGAAAACTGCACCGTTTATTCATTTTAACCAGGATTTGACGTCCCCCATGGGGTCTTTTGGAGCTAACTGAGGCGGTGGGGTTGGGCAAATGCTGAAGTTAGCAATTTTTTTTATGCCTCGTTCACTTTGCACTAACGGGGCTCCAGGCATTCTCCACGATACATAACAGGTATCTTGCTTTTGCAAAATAGCAACCTCAAATTATATATATATCTATCTATCTATATATATATATATATATATAGATAGATAGATAGATAGATAGATGGATAGATAGATATAGATATAGATATAGATAAATATATATAGATATATAGATATAGATATATAGATATAGATATATATTCCAAATGTATCCTCCATTGAGCACTCCTTAATGATCACACTGGTTTCATTGGACTTACTTCTAGAAAACCTATCTAAACAACACTATATATATATATATATATATATATATATATATATAGAGAGAGAGAGAGAGAGAGAGAGAAAAAAAATGGTTTATATATATATGAAAATGGTATATTTAGGCAGCATCTGTTCATTCCAGTAAATATTATTAAATGCAACGGCGGCACTTTGCTTTATGATTCTTTTTTTTTTTTTAATTTTCAGTTATCCGTATAATATTTTTTGTATCAAAATCAGAAATATTAATAATAGTAAAAAAGTTGTTGCTGTCACGAGCGCTTTCGATTCGTCCACGAATCATCATCATGTGTTGAAGTAAATAGTTCGAAAGAGCGAAAATAATAATTAAAAGTGAAAACAACGATAAGGTAAAATATATATAAAACGGTGATAAGTTAAAATATATAGAATCGAAATAAATACCTAAGAATGTAGTCCACGTAGTGTACATGGTCCCCTCTCGCCAAACTTTCACAAGAAACACTCGTCTAGCTGAAAACACTATTAATCATTCCCCCCACTCTTTATCTGTGCCTAAACTTAAACGTTGATTCCATGATCAAAGCTTTTTTATGAGAACAGCACGCCTGTGGAATTGTCTTCCATTTTCCTGCTTTCCAGCTGTCTATAGTATGGTTGTCTTCAAGTCCAACGTGAGCAAGTTTCTGATGAGCCGTTACACATAAGTTAACAAATTTACTGAACTTCCATTACTATCGATTACTATATTGTCTTTTTGACTACTGTACACTCTTTAACCCTTATTCTTGAGTGCCTTCTCGGCCTTCATAAGTGGGGACGCCTATGTAAAAGAAATATTAAGAATTGTTGTATTCTCTAAATCAGCCATGGAGAAATCACTTAGGGTCGGTCCAAGGACTGAACCCATTGCCACTCTGTCTATTTGAGTATATATGTTACCGTTGAGGTCATAGAAGGGTACTTCTGTAGTGCAGATTAATAATAATATTAAATACACTTTTATAAATTTTAAGTGGGGGTTGACAGATTATTTTATGATTTTTTTATAATAGATTATTTTAGCTGAATATACTGAAAAGATATGCCAACTACAGTACGTTTTTTAAAAAATAATTCAATCCTTAAGTGTACAGTAGAGTTAAATAATAATAATAAAATTGCATTTCATGCTGTCCTTATTAACACGCCCAATGATATTTAATATTTCTGTATATAAAAAAAAACAACGAGCATAAACTCCAGACCCCTGAACTTCAAAAGTTAGTGCCCACAAAGATACAAAATAGCCATAATAATAAAATTATTAAATCGCGCTAAAATGATATATTCCACAAAAAAGCATTACTAATTAAAATTAAACAATACTCGTCA
The DNA here is from genome assembly GCF_053919585.1 of Euprymna scolopes. NCBI lineage: Eukaryota > Metazoa > Mollusca > Cephalopoda > Sepiida > Sepiolidae > Euprymna > Euprymna scolopes. The sequence goes on from NC_136501.1 coordinate 44,306,622, forward strand.
ATAATCATTTTCCTAATTACACTGATTATAAAGAAATAAAACGAATACTACAATCCCTTGAAAAACCTAATAATAATATTAGCCAACACCGCAATGCAAACTCCATTAATATATTTTATCAAAATCAAATGACAGCTAACTTCAGAACCGAAGAAAACGCAATTAAAAACCTCATACGTAGATACTTGACGCATTTTGATAGAAATTCTAAAATATAATTTATTATCTACTACAAGAAGTTTAGAACACAAAACCTTGCGGTTAGAAACAACTCCTCACGGGCTATAAAAACGTTAGAAAAAACCAATGTAGTGTATAAATTAAAATGTTTTATGGGAGAATGTAACTCTGAAAATAATGCATACATTGGACATACAAGGACAACGTTGTCCCGGCGAATAACCATGCATTTAAATAATACTACTGCTAAATTTGATTATAAAAACATAACTGTCACCCCTCCAATCTTAGAAAGGTCCTCGTTGACAGCATAGAAATTATAAAACATGAAAATATTATTAAAAAATTAAAAATTCCTGAAGCATCATGTGATAGAACACTTCAACCCACTATAAATGATATCACATTAGAGAAAAACAGTAACGTTTTAGAATGTCTTGCGGATTTCGTATTGGACGAACTTTGTTAACATGTCAATTGGTGATTTTAATACTTGAATTTTTAATGGAACTATATTTTTAATCGACTTTTCATCGACTCTATATATTTTAACTTATCGCCGTTTACTGTATATTTTAGTTTTCACTTTACATTCTCATTTTCGCCCCTTCGAACTTTTACTTCAACACTTGATGATGATTCGTGTACGAATCGAAACCGCTCGCGACCGCAACGACTATGGAACTTTTGTTTAATATTTTTGATTTTGATACAAAAAATATTATACTAGAAAATCGATAAATTAAAAAAAGAATCATAAAGTAATGTGTTTCTGTTGAATTTAATTATATTTCCTTGACTATATATATATATATATATATATATATATATATATATATATATATATATATATATATATATATATATATATATATATGTGTGTGTGTATATATCCTCTTAATTAAATTTAAATAACCGGTTACTTTACCTCTGGAAAATAGCAACAGAGGTAAAGAAATGTTTTGGTCTAAATAAGGAATTCAGCTTTTAAGGAATTGCACTCAACGTATATAACATTGTGTAGATTTCATCATATTCATTTTGCTGGTTATGGACCAAAGTAAGCTCTAATACACACGTTTATTTGAAAAAAGTTTTATCACCGCAGAAACAAATGTGTCCGACTAATAAAATCAACAGTAGGTTCTTTTATATGACAGGGGCGTGTTCCAAATTATTTTTTTTTTATTTAGACAGTGGTCACCACTTATCAAGGCCCGGAAGCCACTCAGGGATAAAGGTTATTGCATTACGTTAGTGTGGATATTTGATGAAGTGTTTACTTTAGGGGGCGGTTCATTAAGAATTTGTTAACGTTGAACTTGAAGACATCCAAGTTGTAGTCAGGTGGGAAGCAGGAAGACGGAACAGAGTTTCACAGGCGTGCAGTTCTAAGAAAGAAGCTTTGTTCATGGAATCCACGTTTTGATTTAGGCACAGATAAAGAGTGGGGGAAAGTTTTCACAGTGGATTCAGATAGACGGATGTTTCTGTTTAGAGAACATTTGTACTATTATACTTGATTTATTTTCAAGCCATTAGCACTTGACAAGTAGAAAGGGCAGGCATATAAAATATACATATCCATTCAAAAAAACTGTTCTGAATAGATATAATATTTCATGTACAACTTTTCAATATTTAATTTAAGCGCGAGGAATTCAATGACGCGTGTCTGATTCTGACCTAAATCTATGACAGTGGGTATTTTACTAGAGTCAAAGACCGATAATATCCGCAATAGATAGAGGAACGTTTAAAGTCATACATGCATAAGTTAAGTCATCATAATAATGCAACTATCTCTAATCCACCCGGGAAAAATACTCTCTCTCTCTCTCTCTCTCTCTCTCTTATATATATATATATATATATATATATATTAAAAAGACCCCTTCTTTGGGTTGGGCACTTTGTAAATATATTTTTACCCGACATGTATTAAAGCAATTAAGCGAAGCTCATTATTAATTTGTTTGTAAAAAAAAACTGATGCTTCGACCAATGTTGAGACGGGCGGGTGTGGATTTAACACACATTCGGGGAGATTCTGGTCCGAGGGTTAGAGCTGCCGACTGTCATCGCGACCGTTGTAGGTTCGACCCACGGCTAGGGAAAGGTGTATGTCTAGCCGCACTGATGAGTTGGGACACAAGAAAAAAGGACTGGATATGGGTCACACACACACACACACTCACACACACACATATATATATATACTTTTGATTTGTTTTGCATAAGCATTTATATTTCGCTACACATTCATGAGCATGTTTCGGTCAGTCAATTACAAGTAACTAGCGACCTCTGCAGGCGATGCTGTTTATACAAAGTATATATATATATATATATATATATATATATATATTGTTTAAAATATAATTATCCACTTACACGTGTTTCGTCATCTACGACTCATCATATATATATATGTATATATATATATATATATATATATATATATATATATATATTTATATATACAGAGAGGCGGAGAGAGATAGAGAGGGAGAGAAAGGCACAGACAGACAGAAGATAGATAAGAGAGAAAAAGAGAGGAAGACAGAGAGAAGGGGAAAATCTAGTGTAAACCTATTTAAGAATGACAGAAAAAATACTTTTCAGCACGTATTGCACTCGCTATCTTGTTTGTTTTTTTTTACATGGAGGTCGTCACTTATCAAGGCCCGGCTGCACTCGGGGATAAGGGTTATTGCGTGTACATTAATCACTGAGATATTATCGTGGTAATCGTTAGTATTGGAGTTTTGATAAAGTCTCTTACTTAAGAGGCGGTTCATCAGGAATTTGTTTATGTTGGACTTGAAGATATCCAACTTGTAGTTAGGTGGGAAACAGGCAAACGGAAGAGAGTTCCACACGCGTGCAATTCTAAGAAAGAAGCTTCGTGGAATCTACGTTATGATTGTAATTATATATGTAATTATATTTCAAAATATTAGTATAAGATCATTAAATATAAAGAGTAGTCACACAATTCATATACGAATTATTATTATCAGTCTTAGTGTCGTTAAAGGAAATATACAATCTTATTGTGTGTTTTATTATAGAGAGGGTATTTTTTTTTAATTCTTTTCAACCAACGGATTTCGGTGGGTGTTGTTCAATTTGCTATTTGCTTCTTCGTTTTCTTTAGTCACTTTAACCCATTTTTGACTCGTATATCAGTCATAGATTCTTATTTCATTAATCTGTTATCATTAATATTTTACTAATATATTACTTATTATTATCATTTCATTATATATATTTATTTTTTTATTTATACATATCCGTGTATGTATTTCTTGTCACATTTGTAAATATTTACGAATTTTTATATTTTTATTTATGTATACATTTTAATTTAATTTCTTTATACATTTCTATTTATCTATATATCCGTACATTTACATTTATGTATATATCTATACAGTGTGAACAGATAAAATTGCCGCTCTAGAAAAGAGGGCATAATTCCTGTTCCGTTTGATGAAAACCCGTTTTGTCTTTTTTGTTTTGTTTTGTTTTTGTTATTGTTTTTTCTTTGGCAGCTAATCTACCAGTTGGCCGGTTGAATACAAATCTTAAGAGCGATAGATGCCTTTAATCATGTCTGAAAGTAACACAATGTTCAACAAGAGAGATCAGAGATGCGCCGCTGTACAACTCATGTTCTCTACCGATCCAAGTTATAGAAGCTGAATCATTGGCAGCACCTTCAAAATCCATCCACGAATAACAGAGACGTGCCGATGGTCTTTGATTTCAAGTGAGTGTCCCATCATGTCACCTCACATCTTCGAATTAGGCTTGAAAGTCAACACTAAAATGTACCTGAATGTGTACAAATGTGTACTGATCACTTAGTGCAATCAGCTGGCCGCTTGCAAACCCTGGGTTTGGCAGCAAGACTCGGCGCTGGCCCATAATTCAAAAGAGACCAAGGCTTGGTTTTAGAAAGAGTGCTACGAATTTTTACCTTTCTCTCACTGACCCCTCTCTTCCCCCATCAAACTTCTGGACTACTTCGTTAAGTCATACATCGAGAACATCACAAATATGACCTCCTACAGCGTTAAAGACAGCCTGATCGTTGGGTTGGGCAGTCGGCGCTTTTGCAACAAGTATACTACTGGTTTCCGACTCGTATCGATGTGGTGAGTGAGGCTGAAGACGACTACATCGAATAGAGGTCAGATCTAATACATAATAAAGTTACCTGGATTCCTATTTTTAATAATAGTTTTAAAATCAAACTGTAGTGGTGCTTTCTTTAGGGCGACACTATCATCGTTCCACACTGTATACTAGAACTTGAATGTCTACCAGACACTGTCCTCGAGTGTCTAAGGTCTCTCTGTACAGGGGTTTGTCAGAACAATCTGGCATGAGGATACTTTTTCCATAGAAGTAAACCCTGATTAAATATTCAAAACCACATAGTATTCGCTGCCCAAATAAGATCTCACTATGGCTAACCCACATTAGCTTTTCCGAGGAATAGTGCACTTTCTCCAAGTCATGTTAACTCAAGTAATAACACGAAGCTGAATACTCCATCAGATTAGATAAATTCTTGTCCTGGAATCCAGTAAGACCAAGAGACCAACATAAAATAAAAGATATACTACAACCTATGAAAATGGTTAATTGGGGAGAGGAAAATTATGTTCTCAATTTCTTTACTACTTTAATGGAACATTCGAATACCTATGTATCTCATATAGACTTCAAGTTTTAGGCCCAGGTTGCGGGCCCCTTGACTTCTGAGAACTTCGACTGAAGTAAAATAAAACAAAATATTTAACATACAGTTTCATTTATTTCCTTATATTTTTGTACATTTCAATTAGCTCATGCAATTATACCTCATTTTTCAATGCATTTCAATTTATGTTTTTTCTACCCTATCTTTCGTGTATTTCTACTTAACGCATTGCTATTTTATTTATATATACACTTTAATGAATTCATTTGTGTTACTTAATTGTTTAAATATCCCAGTTCATTTATCTCTTTCTAATTGAATTTATTCATACATTTCAATTAATGTATTTGCACCAATTTAATTAATTATATCCTTAGTTACTCATATACACACACACACACACACATATATATATATATATATATATATATATATATATATATATATATATACCTTAACAACTGCACTAGACGAATAATATTACTAGAAGCCATACTTATAAAAAACGACAGCCCTTTTTGAACCGGATCTCATTTAATACCGAGACAAATATACTAACAGTATTTAATAACTAACTAGAAACTAAATAAATAAATTATGCAATGAGAAAATCGAAATAAAAGATATCAAATAAAAATAATTCCACCCAACCCTCCTGCACCCATCTTTATAACCAATTAAAAATATATATAGTCACACCAAGCCTCGCAGAAAAAGAAAACGATAACGAAAACAACAAAAATCGATGATGATAAATGCACCGACAGAAAGCGCTCGAGAAGAATATGACCGAAAGACAACCTTTGGCCGTCATTCTGTATAAGTTACCTATTGAAATACCGCTCGGTATATTGAAAAATTATCCATTAAGATCGGAAAAAAGAATAACTCCGTCGTGTTCAATCAGACGTGTCTGAATATATATGCACATATATCAAATATATACAATGTAGAAATATAAATATATATACATAGTCTTTGAAGGTTTTAACCTTTAAAACTATACAAAAATAGTTTTTATCATTCATTATATATATATATATATATATATATATATATATATCATGTGCTGTCCTTCCTGTCCGAAGACGACTTCCTGTGAACCATCATTTTCCACTTGTCACAGTCGCGACTGAGGGTCTGCCAGCTTCCGGTAAGGAGCAAAGTGTCCTTTTGATTTCGTTTGACGGTGTCAAGAAACCTGAGCTTATGTCTGCCTATGCGTCGTACCCCATCCTCCAGTTGTGAAAGCAGTATTTGTTTTGGTAGTCGAGAGTTCTCCATTCTGTTTACGTGCCCGGCCCACCTCAGGTTTTTTTCCGGATGAGCAGGTCATATATGCTTGGGAGGTTGGCTTGCGATAGGATCTCCCTGTTGCTGACAAAGTCATACCACTTGACATTTAAAATCTGCCGGAGGTGTCTCATCATATAGGTGTTGAGCTTGCAGGCTACCACTTTGAATATATATATATATATATATATATATATATATATATATATATATATATATATATATATATATATATATATATATATATATATTATTTATAAATATCTATACATTTTATATAGTTATACATTTAAATTATTTGTGTTTTTCGACTTTATTTGTTTATACATTTAAACTAATTTATTAGCTTGTCCCAAAAGTGTGTCAACAGTTGCAAAAAATTGAAACTTTACTCGCCAAGTATCAACAAAAAACAAAACTAAATCCTTAAAATAAATCCTTTTCTCAAGACGTTCTGTAATCGATCTACATGCTGTCCTATCTGTTTAAAGTTCCATTAAGGTTGCTTCGAATCAAAGAGTTTTTGACACGTTTCCTTGATTTCATTAAACGAGTCGAATCGGCAACCTTTCAGAAAGTGTTGCATTGAGCGGAAATGGCAACAATCTGAAGGAGCACAGTAAAGATTGTCGACTGGATGTAGCAGAACCCTAACGTGGTCCAGCTCTCCAAACTTGTCTTTCGTATTCCTGTCAGTGCGTGCCTTTGTATTGCCCTGCTACATCAAAGCGCGCCTTCAGTTAATCAGCACCGGGTATTTTTGCTTCAACTTTTCCTAGAGACGCACCATCCACTTGGCAAAGCAGGGGAGGGTAGAGCGGTAGCTCTAGAATATCTTCTCAAGAAAATCAGATCATACGGTATCACTAGAAGAATACTTAATATCATTAAATCCTTCCTAGTTAAGAGAAAAATCCCGGTTGCCATCAATGGTCGTACATCTAAACAATATGATATAAATGCGAGAGTGGCCCAGGGGTCTATCTCTGGATAACTATTATTCCTGATATTCATAAATGTCCTCCCTGACAAAATTGTCTGTGAGATGGGTATATATGCTGATGACACCACGCTCTATAACCGATACCACAGGAAACAAATGATCACATATCTAGAGAAATGGCAGAAACACTAGAGGACGACCTCTAATCTGTAGGGGAATGGGGACAAAAATGAATTGTCACATTCAATGCTGCCAAGACTAAAGTTGTTTCCTTAAATAATTACAAGAAACCTTCTCTAACACCACTAGCAATGGCCAAAAAATCTTTGTCTGAAAGTACATCTTTTAAACTCCTCGGCATAACGTTCACAGAAAACATGAGTTAGAAAGATTATATTGAGAGCATTGCCAAGACCGCTGCGAAAAAGGTAGGTTCTCTCTGCCATGCTAGAAAGCCACTAACGCCCGAAAGTATCCTGTACTTCTATAAGGCCACCATTCACTCATATATGGAGTATTGTTGTCATGTTTGGACTGGTGCACCTGCTACTAGTCTGTCACTCCTAGAGAGGGTTCAAAAGAGAGTTGCAAACTTAATAGGTCCTGAACTGTCATCTAAGCTTCAGCCTCTGTCCCATCGACGAAATGTAGCACCCCTCTGCTTGTTCTACAAGTATTTTAATGGTGAATGCTCTGACGAACTGCAAGAATGTGTACCTCCTCTCGACGTAAATACCCTCGTAAAACCCGACATGCACCAAAATCCCACCCCTTCACAATTGAGATCCCTAGATTAAGAGAGCCTTCTACTCCAGTAGTTTCTTCTCCAGAACCCGCTGGACTTTGGAATTCCCTTCCGAGTTCCTGCTTCCTCAACTGTACTTACATGGAGAAGTTCAAGTGTAACTTGAACCGGAATCTTGCTGCCAAACTCCCCACATAGTACCCCTGTAGCTTATGTCCCTGATAGTTGCCCCCTACATCAAAGTGGCAATGTGCCTTGGTTTGGGTGAAATTGTAATAAAAAAAAGTTGCTTACAGCATAGTTCATCACTAATGGCGCGACCATTCAGAACCAATACAAAATGCACGATTTCTGCAAAGTTCCACAAAACGCACAGTATAACTTTCCTGCCAAATCGATCTTGTTTGGGCACAGGAGGTGTTTCATGCCCTTTCTGACCCCGTGCCTTGTCTCGATTGTGTTGGAATAACTCAAAGCTCGCAGCTCAGTTTTGTCAAATTTCATCCGGAATACAAGGATGAAGGTCGCTATAACACTCTGAACGCACAAAAATAAAAATTAAAAAAGCATAAAAATTCAATTTTTCGCAAGTGTTTACGAACTTGCAGGAGAACCTAATATATAATTCTATTTTAATTATTTGTGTATTTCAGTGTATGTTATTCATATATATATATATATATATATATATATATACATATATATATATATGATGATTGCAACGTCTTATCAGACGAGTGCCACTCCCTTAGACACTTAAATTCCATGAGCCCAAAACTGACTTCTCTCGCCACAGGACCATTTTTATAGACAACTCCCTGAGGGAGTATCTATACAAAGATGATGTTAAAGAGTCTTAGCTTTGTACGACCGCTAAGTCTCTCTCTCGGTTCAAAATGTTGAGATCCAGCAACAAGCAAGAGCAAGATAGCCAGCAACAAGTTAAACTGCAGACCAGCTTAATGCGGGTACTGGTCACCGCATTTATGTTTTTTTTTTTAATCAGAGATTTGCTTCTCCTAGAAAGGTTGCCTTCACCACGGCTTACAGGAGCCCTCTCCACCCCAACACACACATACATACACACAAACACACACGGTGCTAGTTGGCCGTTGACCCTGAAAAAGGGTTCATTCGCCCTTTGGAAGGTCTTGTTTTTAATCCTTAAGGGAGACTAGCCAACCTTCTCACGAAACAAGTTTGGTGGGGGAACCAGTTTAGTCGCCAGTGACCCGACCATGAGGCAGGTAGTACTGGCTTACATGGTACCAATAGCATATGACATGACCTGACACACACACACACACACATATATATATATATATATATATATATATATATATATATATATATATATATATATACCCCCGAAAAACCCGACACTATATGATACAGATACGCGCTCTTCACCATTGTATGAATACTAAGTTTAGGAAAAATAGTGCATGGCGGAATACAGACGATGATAATTAGAAACCGCGTTTCAAAACTTATAACAATCCGTTGTTTATTACCAGAGGTTTTCAAACAAGCGATTCTTGTAGGTTTCGAAACGAGGTTCCTAATTATCGGTCCATATAATAAAGAATGGAACTCGGCTCGACGGTTCTGCACTGCAAGTCGAGATTCTTCCGCTTCAAATATGTTTTTCCTCTTTTGTCAAAACAGACGAAAATAGTAAACGTTCGATCCTATGAGAAGACGAATATAATTTCCATAAAGCCAATACAATGCGGATAATTGCGTCTTGCTTGTGTCGCTTTCTTTCTCTTATATTATTTTATTTTATGATTATTATTTTTTTTTGTTTACGATCAGTTCCGGCCAAACAAAGGCAGACGTGTATTCGCTAAGGAGAGATTAATTTCGCAAATCTCCACGTAGACTTTTGTCCAGTCAACAAAGCCGTCTTTGTGTTTGTTTGTTTTTTTTTTCTTTTAGATTGTCGCTTTATATTCAATTCAAAGCAATATTGAAACGGGAAAAATTGTTTTTGATGAAGCGACGGCGCAAGATTCTGTCAGCGATTGAATAAACGACATAGGCCATATTTAATCATCATAGAAAATAGATAGCATTGTGTAGCTAATTTCAAAGGGTATCATTCAAATCTCCTTTTAGTTTCAAAAGTTTATTTAATGTTTGCTCTTGAACTAATACAACTACTACAACTACTGTAACTGCTAACACCACGATTGCTAATACTAACCCTACAATTATACTATTACTGCACTGTTGCTATTTCCGCATCTACTAATGCAGCTATATTATTAACTAGCAGAGAAGCGCAACGAATTAGATAATGAATCCTATACACGCCTATTCTTAGTCTCCAACACTGTCGGTGGGGCATTAGAATACGCCGACTGCCCCCTTGCAATGGTAGTACCTGTTAGGGCACCAACTATGGGTTAAATAGAAACTGACTTGCAAAAAAACAAATATATTCTATTAAAATATTTTCAAAATCACCGGAGTCGGCATTAAATAACCTGAAAATGGCTGATATGCCGTAAATCAAAAACAACCAACCAACCAACACTATATTATACATTTTTTTAGATCTTATAATGCCCAATATAAACTTCTAGAGATCAGTTTCTGAACGCACACTTCTTTGCCTCAGCATGGTACAAAACCAACTTCAAAATCTAGTAGGCAAGAGTCGTTTCACTCCTTACTTCACGTTCTAACAGAAGAGACGCTGTGAGTCTATCTTTGGTATATCTTTATTTTCTTGCCAAGTGCTCGACTAAGCTTCAATATGTCTCCTACTACAAAAATTCGCAACAGCAACCCGTCTAGTTACCACCACTGTAATATGGATTTAGGTCTATTCCCTAATGTAGATTTGTTGTTTATCTCGGACTTTACGTAATGACACATTTGTTCGTTAAACTCTGCTAAGCAACTGAGCTTTACTTTAATGTATCGATATCATGCCAAAAGGCTTTCTACGTCACGTGACTGGGACTAAGTACTGACATACTTGATATGCAACGATCCAGTAGTAGCAAGGTGTTATTATTTGTCAATATGAAGTGAATAATTTTTTTGCATCTGAAATAAATCTGCTTTTAATATTTTCTCGCTGGCTCAAGGCCAAAGTGCCATACATATCATCTTGTTTCAATGAATTGCATCGATTAACATATATTGGATGTGTATGCTTCATATTAAATTTTATATTCGTCATCATCCTCATCATCATCAGCAGCAGCAGCATCGTTAGTGACGTTACTATCATCATCACCATCATTGTAACAGAGCAGCTCATGCTGGTAGAAGCTCTGCTATTTTAACACATATTTGTCTCTATGCAGATATTAAGCTTTCTCAGTGTAGGAATTTGAGAGACATTCTGAACCTCTTGTTTAGAAACTTTATTAACTCTACAGGTTTAACGATGTCAAACTTTAACCGTGAGAGTAAAATCGATGAATATAATTTTTGATACAAACGATTGGCGGCATCCAAAGTAAAATGCACTCATTATTTCACGCATTTAGCAATGTAAATTAGACCAGATTTGTCGTTTTGTGTAAATGCATTCTAACCTATCATATAAAGCTTATAGTTAAATTAAATTGATTTAAATCGGTGAACTTTAAATTAGAATAAAACATCACAAAAGATTTGTTAATCATACAAATATATTTTCTATTCCAAAACGGTTGTCTATGTCTAATTCTAACGAACGCTACAATGAAATTAAGCTGCATTTTAACAAAAAGTCAAATATTGTCTACTAAGTGATCTATTTAATGTATTTTATCAGCGTAGACCTTGAACATTACATCTTCTCCAAACCAAATAATATAATAGGGTGAATCGTTTAACGAGATGGTGCATTTCATATAATTATTCGCCAACCAAATGTGTCTGTCCGTAAATTAGTCGCATTATTTGCAATTTGAGAGTAAGTTCATCATAATGAACTGCCACACCATGCTTAACTCAAAGTATTCGATATTTTTCTAATCAATATTTTAAGAGATCTGAGTCGACGCGGTCTCTAAAACACACCATATATATATATATATATATATATATATATATATATAGTTAATCACAATTCTTGACAGCAGCTGTTTTTTTGTTTTTTGCTTGTTTTTTTTCTACACGGTGGTCACTCAGGGATAATGGTTATTGCAAGTATAGTACATTAGTGTGGAGATTTATTGAAGTGTTTACTTGAGGTGGCGGTTCATTAGGAATTTTTTTACATTGAACTTGAAGACATCCAGGTTGTAGTCAGGTGGAAAGCAGGCAGACGGAACAGAGTTCCACAGGCATGTTCTAAGAAAGAAGCTTTGTTCATGGAATCTACGTTTTGATTTAGGCACAGATAAAGAGTGGGGAAAATTTTTGACAGTGGATTCAGCTAGACGGGTGTTTGTCGTGAAAGATTGGCGAGGGGGACGAGAGATTGGAGTTCAGACGAGCACCTTCCATGGAAATAACGATAAAACAAGGATAGACTCGCAATGTCTCTTCTGTAGGAGAGAGGTTGCAGGGAAGAGAAAAGCGCATCCCCCACTAAGCCACGAAGTCTATTTTGTACGCTGTCAAGGCAGGATAGGCTGTTTTAGCAGCTCCTGGCCAGATATGGCAGCAGTATTCCATCCTTGGACGTACTTGGCTTTTATATAGATAGAGAATTGCATCAGTAGTGAGATATCTTCTGGAGCGGTAGAAGGATCCCACCATCTTTCCAGCGACCTTGGCAACAGACTTGATGTACGTGTTCGATTTCAGATCAGAAGTACAGGACAAACCGAGAAGCTTGTCAAAACATGGGGCTTCTCCTGGACGATAGCCATCGATTTCAATTGATGTCAGATCAGATGGGTTCAGAGCGTTGATGATGTAAAGATAGGAGTTTGGTTTTAGATGCATTAAATGTAACCAGCCACGTCTTCCCCCACTGAACCACGCGCTCGAGATCAGAGGAGAGATGATCAGAGAGAACTTTGTCATTTACAGCCTTTGATGTGTTGCCGTAGATGGTCGTGTCATCAGCATAGATGTCACCGAACGATTTAAATACGTGTTTAGGGAGATCATTAATGTAGATCAGGAAGAGAGTTTGGCCCAGGATTGGCCCTTGAGGGAGTCCAGCATTAATACTGTAGGCCTCTGATTTTTGTCCATCGACCACTATTCTTATGAGCCTATCGGAGAGAAATGATTTGATGATTGAGAAACCATTTCCAGTTATATCGTAGCTGGAAATACATATATACACCCAAATAGCGTAAGGTCATTCATTAATTGTTTGAGATAATGCATTTCGATGGAATTTCAGTAAAAAATATTTACATGTAGGATCATGAGAAACTTCACCGAGCTTTCGTATCTCTGCTTATCTCTTATTTATCTTAAAATGTTCTATTTTCTAAAGACTGCTCATCGACTTTAACGGACATAGAAGTTTGTGTCCAAGAGAACGAAAATCAATAACATGCATGTATTTTAAACCTTTAGTTGCTTACATTTACTTATATAATAAGACCAAATATCCATTCATCCATTCATAGCCTTAAGCCCCTCGAGGGGCATAGGCCATCTACAACGTTGCAGATGTTTTTTAGCGACTGAGTTCTTTTTACGGGGTAAGAGTGTTGGCCGCACGCCTAACCTTCCCAGAATGTATATCAGAACCTAGCCTTCGCAAATGGTCACTTATCTGGTACTGGCCAGGCTCAACGTTGCTTAAATTCGGTGATCTGGCAAAAACCGGTATATCAACGTGATTGTGCCCCACAAGACCAATTTTATTTATTTTACACATATAAGAAAAACTACAATGTATACAAAATCTTATAGGCGTTTATAGCAAGAAAATCTTGAAGAATGAACATTTAAACTTTGGCAACCATGTACTTCCCTAACTCAAAAAATAGGGTCCGTATGGATCATATCAGTTTTGTGCATAATTTTTAACACCCAGTTTACGAGGTGTAAACAAATAATAAACTCAAAAATATAACTGGCCTGTTCAGACAAAAATCTGACCAAAATTTTAGACTTCATCCAAAAAGCTGGACTGTTCAATTTAATTTTTTACTGTTGATATTTTTTATAATAATGCAAAACTATTATCCAACCTTACTATTTCACTTTGCAACTTTATTCGGCATTAAATAAACCAGAGATTGTTTATAGACCATAAAACAAATCACAGTAAACCAATCTCTTCCTCTCCTCTTATTTCTTTCTCCACCCATCTAATTCAATGTGTAATTTCAGGCTCCAAAGGAAAATGTTCTATTTATTATTTCTGGTACAAACCAAATCTTGATGACTGTTAGAAATATAACAAACTTGTTTTTTACTGAAAGTGTTTTACTTAATCAGATATTCAAACTGGTGGGATCCTTCTACCGCTCCAGAAGATATCTCACTACTGATGCAATTCTCTATCTTTATAAAAGCCAAGTACGTGCAAGGATGGATTACTGCTGCCACATCCGGGAAGCAGCTGCTAAAAAAAGCCTATCCCGCCTTGACAGAGTACAAAATATACTTCGTGGTTTAGTGGGGGATGCCCTTTTCTCTTCCCTGCAACCTCTCTCCCACAGAAGAGACGTTGCAAGCCTGTCTTTGTTTTATCGCTATTTCCATGGCAGGTGCTCGTCTGAATTCCAATCCCTCGCCCCCCCTCGCCAATCTTTCACGAGAAACACCCGTCTGGCTGAAACTACTGTCAATAATTTTCCCCACTCTTTATCTGTGCCTAAATCCAAACATAGAGCAAAGCTTCTTTCTTAAAACTGCACGCCAGTGGAACTCTCTGCCGCTTGCCTATTTCCCACCTGACTACAACATGGACGTCTTCAAGTCCAACATAAACAAAGTCCTGACAAACCTCCCCCTTAAGTAAGACATTTTTTCAAAACCCCCAATACTAATGATTACTACAATACTATCTGATTGACTACTGTACACGCAATAACCCTTATCCCTGAGTGGCATTCGGGCCTTGATAAGTGGTGACCCCCATGTATAAAAAAAGATATTCAAACATACAACTCAATACTTCAAACATTGTGATTTGTTACTCGGATAAATATTTTAAGAATAAAAAAGATTTTAGACGTTGAACAACTAGTACATATTAGAGATTCATGATTATCAAACACATCGATACATTATAATTCTTTTCAATCCTTAAAATCAATAATCGATTATTTAGGTCGTTTTTGTTGTTTCAACTTGTAAGCAAGTGTATACGATAAAATGATTGTAGAATCAATGAAACCCCATGTTTTGAAGTATCCGTTCTTTACATACAATATCGAACGTGAGGTTTATAAATATGAAACGATGTTCACTTTTGTTCGTGCGATCAATATCACCTGTCAGGCTATGTTGCTGGCGGGTACATAATTAATTTGCAGATATTATCGTCGATATTTCAAAGAGGATGTCGATGGATAAACAATAGTGGGAAACATTGTGTATTAACAAGATCACGCAAATGTTGAGCAAAGTATCTTTTAGTGACAAACCTACAATTTTCAGTCATCTTATTCGAAAACCAAATAAAAAGCGCTAGTCTCATTTACTGCACAAAGTTTTGTTTATTTATACTCCATTTCAACATAAACATTTTTGTGTACGATCGTTTCTGAGACATTATAGATTTTGATATATATCAAGCCTGTTAATAAGCACAAGGTATAGACACCGAGTTCGAAATCGAAATATAGCATCGGAACTTAAATATACAAAATTCGTTCCAAAAGTAAAGCCTACTATTTTTATATCAAATCCTTAAAGACGTAAAGATACGGAAGTGGTACTATAAGAACGAGCGACCTTTTGTACTCCAGAATTTATTTCTTTTACATTATTACTAAAATCCTCAATGGTTTTTTGCCAGCGATGAACGATGGTTAGGCATGGGCAGAGTTATAGAAGTAAAGAAAAAAATCTTATTTTTATTCAAAAAGTCAAATAGCTACAAAGAAGGGACTGGGCCCATTTAAATGAACCACTTTGTGCTCCAGAATGTATTTTTCGACGTAGGCACTACTATTCCAATGCACATTTTGCGAGGAATCCAAGTACCCATCTCTGCTTCTGACGTACGTCCATGACATGAGTTGCTTAAGTCGAACATGGCGATGCCTTCGTTCAGTCTCGAAAGACAAAGGATACCCCTTGTAGGGGCAGCTGCGCCTTTAATTGTGAGGCAAGTGTTGCGCAATCTCCAATCACACATCTCCTGAATCAGCACTGTTTGATTCGAATGGTAAGGAAAAGTTCAGGGCGACTGGAAACAATGCCGAGATAAGCGGAAAGCACATACAGCCCCTGAAAGTCCCAAATTGTCACCCATTTAATACTGACCAGGTTCAACGTTGCTTAACTTCCGTGATCGAGCGGGAACCGGTGTGTCAACGTTATTATGCCATACATACAACCATACATATATACACTCAAATAAAATGAATCTTATGCCGTTAATGTCTGCAACAGAGAAATAAAACTTTCACATAATGAATTCGTAAATTCAGTCATTAAAGCAATTGGATTTACTTCCTTTCGTAAATTCGGGCAGAATCAAAAAAAAAAAAAACATATTTTGAACGTAACTTGTAGTTCATTAAGTTATAAAGAACCCCAATAGTATGACATAGGAATGGCTTATTATAAGGATATGCTTTATAATATAAAGAAACACTTAAATCGATTATATAAATGGCCACCCAACAACACAGGAATAGAAAAAGCATAAATCATTTTGCATGATGATTTTTTATCTATTATTTACGTTTTCAAAAATATAAATACATACGTTGATTTTTTTGTGAACAAATTACCATGAAAACCACATTTTCTTCAACGTACGAAAATATTGTCATGATTACAATTTGGAGACTATAAATGTTTGTGTTCATCGGGATTTATATCGGCCAAAAAAATCACTAGAGATTAAACCATACCTTTAATGACCTATTCGCTCTCTAGACACACTCGGTTTTAAAGATGCATAGAGGCATGAGTCGGCATAAAGTAATATACTTATTGATTAAAAAAGTCGGTTATTATAATAAATTTGTTGAAAAACCGATTTCCCTTAAAAAAAACTTGACCAATTGTTAAGTCAATTAAAAGCATTCATAAGTTTTAGACATTGTCCATTATGGGCAAAGCTGATAAAAATGGTCAACTTTGTACGTATTTGTTTTGTTGGGGTTTACTCCTAACCTAACATACAAACATATACACATACGGTTGTCTTTCATATTATAGATAAGCCCATGTAAATGAAAAAAAGCTTCGATAACATTTGAAATCGATATAAAAGTTTCGTTAAGCTATGGCGTTATATACTATTTTAATTATGCAACCCATGCATAGAAAATCAACGTTGAACGTTGCAGCCAAGACTTTTCATTTTTAGTTACATTTCTCTGAAGGCAGGACATGAAAATGTAGAGAAGTGTTGTGTTTTTTTTTGTTTTTTTTTACAAAAGAATCACCACATTATCAAGGCCCAGAGGCCACTCAAGGATAAGGGTTAAAGAGTGTACAGTAGAAATTGGTCAATATAGTAATCATTAGTAATGAAAATTTAGTAAATTTGATAACTTATATGGAACGGCTCATCAAGAACTTATTTACTTTAGACTTGAACACAACCATATTGTAGTCAGCCGGAAAGCAGGAAAACGGAAGACAATTCCACAGGCGTGCAGTTCTAAGAAAGAAGCTTTGTTCATGGAATCTACGTTTAGGTTTAGGCACAGACAAAGAGTGGGGGAAATTATTGATAGTGTTTACAGCTAGACGAGTGTTTCTTGTGAAAGTTTGGCGAGGGGGGACCATAGATTGAAGCTCAGTTGAACACTTTCCATGAAAATAACGATACATCAGAGACAAACTCGCAACATCTCTTCTGTGAGATAGAGGTTGCAAGGAGAAAAGGACATCTCCTACGAGGCTACGAAGTCTATTTTGAACTCTATCAAGGCAGGGCAAGTCCTTTCTAGCAGCTCCTGCCCAGATGTGGCAACAGTATTCCATCCTTGGGCGTACTTGGCTCTTATATAGATAGAGAATAGCATCAGCAGTGAGATATCTACCGGATCGATAGAAAGATCCCACCATTTTTCCAGCGGCCTTGGCAACAGATTTGATATACGTGGTCCATTTAAGATCAGAAGTAATAGTCAAGCCCAGAAGCTTGTCAAAACTTGAGGCCTCCTGAAGACGAGAGCCATTCATTTCAATTGATGACAAATGTGGATTAGAATGTTGATGATGTAAAGAGAGAAGCTTGGTTTTTGTCGTAAAATATTACGCAAAATAATCAAAATAAAAAAGACCTTTAAATATTACTATATTCATCCGCTCTCTAATGGATGTTGCTGATTACCCAAGGTGGTAAAGTATTTCAGAAATATGGAACGCAATAGATATCTGAAAATAGAAGAATATACAGACAGATCGCCTAAAGCAGCCATGTTTGGATTAAAAGCCTGTATTACAGAAGACAAAGTCTAATGTAAGAGTTTTAGAAAGTTTGGAATATAAAAGTAGATTTATTAAAAAGAAGAATAAAAGGGTATAACATTCTACGAACATGTAATTAGCGTATTTCTATACTAATTTAATGTTATTAGTATGTTTTCACCTTCTATCCTCATTTTTTTACCAAAGGAATCCTCTGCTCGAATAGTTTGTAATCTGGATAAGGTGGTAAACGAACTTACGTACGTGAAATGTACTATAGTATTAATAGATAGATATGTAGTTAAAAGGAAACTCCCGTATGGGGTGGTCTTAAAATGTTGTTAATCCTGATAAATACAACGATCTTAAGGTTCTGTCACTTTTACAAGATAAAAGATGTTAAATCTTCTTACACCTTAGTAAATACCGGAATCTGAATTGTTATTATCCCTACCATATATGGTCCTATAGACGCCATATTATCTCAACGCAAGAATGCGCTTCGTCAGTCTTGTTATCCTTAACGGAAAAGGGTCGTCCAAAATGTCTCGATGACTCTGTTCAGTCTAGAAAGTCAAAGGATACCTCTTGTAGGAACAGCAGCGCTTGTAATTGTGAGGTAAAGGATGTGAAATCTCCTGAATCGACCGTGTTTGAGATTAATGGCAAGGAGAGATCCAGAACAACTGGAAACAATGCCGAGATAAGCGGAAAGCACATATTGCACCTGGAAGTTCCAAATGGTCACCCATTTAGTACTGCAAAGGTTCAACGTTACTTAACTTCGGTGATCGTGTGGGAACCGGTGTGTCAACGTGATTATGCCGTATGCGGAATTTTCTAAGCAACCTAAAATTAAGGTAATATCCTAGCAATGTTGCACTATTATAATCGGGTCGTCCAAAAGTTCTCAACACAACTCCAAAAAATGTCTGAAAATCTTATCACCACTACGAAAGCAGTGCTCTTAAATTTTGTTACGTCTGAAAAATAAGGCGACGTTCAATTATTGTTACCCCTACGAAATACAAGGCCGATAGCCACTAGTCGCGTGCTCTCGTGTAATGAATGAATGCGTGAATGTAGGATTGATATGAAATTCTTAAAGAAAAACTAAAATGACCGAAAAATGGGCTGAAATGACTTAAATAAATAAAAAGTAAATAACATAGAATGACTTTAATGAACTTAAGGATGAATTGAATGACCTTTAGAATGACTTGAATGTTTAAAAAATAACTGGAATCCTTCAAAAACAACTTGAATGATCTGGAGAATGACTTGAATGGCTTTGAGACTGACTGGTTGTAAAGTGGGTTATCATTTTACATTAAATTACCACATAAATGTGATCCCCCACTTTATATCACAATAAGTACAACATTTAGTAAGAACAAATACTACACTTGCCTAACAGGCCAAGAAAAACTTAAAAAGCTAAGAACAGCATCTATTAACAACAGACCTTTGATCTTAACAAAAAAAGGCCAAGCACAAGAGTGTTACGGACAGACCGACAGACCAACCGACAGACCGACCGACCGCGACTAATAATGGTTTGAAATTTTTATCATCATTACAAAGAGACCTTTTTTTTCACAAGGGAGTCATCACAAACACAAGGCATGAAAGTCACTTGAGGATAAGAGTTAGTAAATGTAAGGTGAGAATATTGTCATTTAATTGTAGTAATACTGGTGTAGGTTGGATAGAATTTGGATTATTAAAGGAGACAGCTCAACAAGAATTTGTTTAGATTAAATTAGAAGGCAATCATATTAAATTGGTTGGGAAGCAGGTCAGTTAAACAGTGTTTCACAGGCTGGGAGTTCTAATGAAAGAAGCTTTCTTTCATGGAATCAGCGTTTAGATTTGGGCACAGATAGAAAGTGGAAATAAATTGTTGATAGTGGTTGTAGCTTGTCGAGGCGTTTTTGACAGTTTGGCAAGAACGACAATAGATTGGAGCTCAGGCGAGCACTTGCCATGAAAATAACGAAATAGCAGAGACAGTCTAGTAACGTCTATTCTGTGGAAAAGGGTTGCCGGAAAGAGAAAAGGGCATAATCTATGAGGTTTCGAAGCCGGTGTTGGACTCTATAAAGGCACGATTGTATCACCATTGCGAAAAAAGCTTGTATAAAAGTATTGCGACCCTAACAAAATATGATTACCTGATAGTCGGTTTCCTCGTAGCAAACATATAATAGAAAACCATAAGAAGATAAGTAACACCCGCATGCGAACTTATGCAAAGCATATGTTCTTCATTTAGAATGACACATAATGCAATAATAGTTCAGAACGTAATAGGTGCAATCTATTCACTTCCATTGATCTCGTAGCATATGTAAAACAGGAAATATAAATCAACCGCAGCATCTTTATACAAAATATAAATCAACCGCAGCATTTTTATTACATAGGTGTGAGTTGTTGATTGTCCAACTATAGTTCTTACCGTTTGCTAGGGTAAAATAGAATTTTTCAGCATCATGTTTAGTATCGATCAGAAGATGTTAGGATTATGTCAAGAGAAAATGTTCCCAACAATATTTTGGGAACTGGGTAACCTATTTTGCTTGTTTAAGGTGTATCTGGACGATACATTTCGACGTGAATACAAGCCGTGTAGATTCCTCATTCTTAGTTTTTTTTTTTAAGGAATTTAGCACAACTATTATATATATAGGAACACATAAATTTCTCACCACTTTGTAATATCATGGCAATCTGCCAAGTTTACATACATTGACATCTAACTCCCGATGCAATTCTCTAGCTATTCTAGCTATATAAAAGTCAGGTACGGCCAATGATGGCGTACTGTTGCCACATCTGAGCGAGAGCTACTAGAACTTATCCTGCCTTGACAGAGTTCAAAATAGACTATGTAGCTAAGTGAGGGACTTCCTTTTCTCTTCCCTGCAACCTTTTTTCCCACAGCAGGGACGTTGCGAGCCTTTCTCTTCTTTACCGTTATTTTCATGGCAAGTGCTCGTCTAAGCTTCAATCTATGGTCCCCCTCGCCAAACTTTTACGAAAAACACTCGTCTAACCCAAATCATTATCAATAATTTCCCACACTCTTTATCTGTGCCTAAACCTAAATGTAGATTCCATGAACAAAGATTTTTTCTTAGAACTGCACGCCTATGGAACTCTCTTCCGTTTGTCCTGCTTTCTAGCTAACTACAATTTGATTGTCTTCAAGTCTAATGTAAACAAGTTATTGACGAACCGTCCCTCTAAGTAATCCAATTTACAAAATTTCCACTACTTACGATTACTACACTACCATTGACTCATGTACACTCATTAACCATTATCCCCGAGGTTTCTCCGAGATTTGATAAATGCTGCCCTCTATGTAAAAAAATATTTGATATTCGAGTTGGTTGCATCACTACGAAGAACCTCCCATTATTTCTCTGTGTAACTATAACTAAAATGAATTTCCATGAACAAGTTTTCAATAAATTTTCATATCAGGAAACTAATTGCCACGCGGCTGCTTTCATGCAGACTGTATCGTATCGCTTTCAAGCCAACGTAAACAAGTACTTATTAAGTCGTCCTCTTGAGTAATCAGCTGTTGTGCCTTTCCCTTCAATCCTTCAACTGCCACCACTGAAAATCTCATTAATTCTTATCTTCGCATGGGCTCTGGCCTTGGTAAGGTATTACTATGGCATAAAAGCGATGAAAACGTAAAAGAAAAGCGTGCCGAAATGTGATAATTATAAAAGGTGATGGAGATTTTATCTTTGTGTACAACAATGGAAGCTTTGTTAAATCTCATCATCAAACGGAAATAATGTCAGAGTTCAATATTAGAGAGATTTGTAGGGAAAGGTTAGAACAAATTTGAGAAGTTCATATAAAAAGAACTCAAAAGGTCACATAAAACAAACGAAATAGGTTGCTACGAGATCACTTGGCATCATCGTCTGAATCGAAATAAATTGTTTTTTTTTCTCTGTTCACTTACTATCGTTTACTATTACCTTGATTTTATATATATATATATATATATATATATATATATATATAGAGAGAGAGAGAGAGAGAGTCAATATATTGTCAAATTACATAGCAATCGGCACTTACTACTCTGATAATTGTGAAAGCACGAAACATTGTAGGTATGAAAATAATTATTTATAATAATTGGCTCATCACGTGGTTAATAATAATAAATAATTATAAGAATGGTCTTAAAGTTAAGTCCGGTCTGGGGAATAAGAGCGGTCTACTGGCCTATTGCTAGATTACTATTCACCGTCGTTTACTCACTATTTAATATATTTGGCTTTTATAGTTGTTAATTTTTCTAAATCCACGTGGTGATTCATTATGTCCGAGACCCTACCATCAAAAACTCTAGAAAATTTAGTGTTGATCTTATAAAATCATTTGTATATAATGGCTTGAGTTAAATCTTTAAATTCAAAAGTCAAGTTTCATTGTTCAATCGTGCCATAAAGAGAAACATTCATTTCGAATACAGCACCGTCTCATCAAAAACCTACTATTTATTATATATTGTATGCCCTTCTGCTTCTTCGTTAAAGAACTTCTCTAGTACGATTGTGATGTAAGACTGTTTAAGGGTGTTAACTTTGGTCAAAATTGGAATGTTCATTTTGTTAATCGGATTTTTTCGATTATCGATTTTTAATATATATCTGAGGTGTTGCGATATAAAACTAATCTAAAAACATTTCAAGGCACATGAAGTAAATTTGTGTGAATTTCAAAACAAACAGCGCCGCCGTTTCGGAGTCCATAAAGAACAAAATTACGCACACACACAGACACCCACACGTATGGATACACGCAAAGCGCCTTTTATTTATGAGTATAGATACATATTTTTTATCCGTCTCTCTCTTTATATATATATATATATATATATATATATATATATATATATAGATATATATATATATATATATATATATATAATATAAAGCTGAACTGCTGTGTGTGTGCGTGAGTGCGCGTATGTGTGTGTGTATATCTGGTCACGAATAGACTCCTATATGATTGACTATTTTTAAAAAAACTGATTACATATAATGATAGAAGATGTATTGAGACACAAGAATGGGTATATTCGATTTGGCAGAAAAGTGGTTCATAAAAATTGTAGGCTCTGCGTTCGCACCTGGCCCTCAAAGTATGGATAATAAAAATTAAAAAAAAAAAAAACGTTTAAAAGTGTTTTTGATATAGATGTACATAATAATACTTTGATAAGTATGTTTCAACTTATATAGGGATGGTATAATAAAATTTTGGGCCCTGCGTTCACGCCTGGCCTCCATAGAATGGAAATAGGCACACACTTTAATAAAAACTTTTCATATCTATCTGCGTAAGTATACTTTGATAATGATGTTGAAAAAATATAGTATAATAAAATTATGGGGTGCTCGTTCGCAGCTGACCTCCATAGAATGGAAATATGTCACAAAGTTTAACAAGGTTTTTTTTAATATAGATCCGCAGAATATTGTGATAAGTGTTTCACTCTGAACAGGTATGGTATAATAAATTATGGGGTTTATCTATTTTATTTTTACTTTCATCATATTATTTCTTTGGTTTTGATACCCCCAAATTCGAAGCTATCTCTTTACAACCCTTCCCTTTCATAACCTATCATACTTTCATAAGTCCATTTTCGGTAGGCTGTTTTTGAACCCAATCAACGGTGGGTACTTTTGCTTGTATATATATATATATATATATATATATATATATATATATATATATATATAGGGAGAGAGAGTAAAAGAGGGTGAGAAATAGACAAAGACACAGAGAGACAGATAGACGGGGAATCTCCCTCCCAGTATATATATATATATATATATATATATACAGAGAGAGAGAGAGACAGAGAGAGAGACAGAGAGAGACAGAGACAGAGACAGACAGACAGGCAGACAGACAGACAGAGACAGACAGACGGGTAGAAATATGGTATCAAAAAGCATCAATATTTTCAGCAGGAAAAATTCTGTAGAAAAACGAAGAAATCATTTGTATTTCAGATTTTCGTACTTTAGAAGGAAATAACTTAAACGACTGAATTTCGTAGTGTTATCTGATATATCCTACTTTTGAGGAAATGCCGTGTGTATGAATTGAGTCCAATTTGATAAATAAGTAAATAAATAAAATAAAGCTTATTTATATGGTTCATAGTTTATAAATAGGACTTTGTATATAAATGAAAAAAAAAGCAAGTTTCCGGTTAAAAACCGGTTATACAACAACATAAATAAGCTAAAACCTGGCACGTCGATTGGTAAAAAAAAGAATTGTTATATTACTTCAATTCATTTGAAGTAATTTAAAGTCGGTACTTTCTCCTTTTCGCCTCTTTTTATTGAAGGCATACAAATCTTTATATCATAAAAACGAAAAATCTATATTGATAATTTAAAAAGATGAATGAAGCGAATGTTTTTTTACGTTTTGTGGCAAATATAGTAGCCCTTATCATAATTTTCCCTATCAAACACAGCAATGACAACACCCTTTAGTATGTAAAATAAGTAGCGCATGTAGTAAGTATGAGAAAAACTATTATAAATGCATATATCTACATATTTTCCTCATGCACTTGATATCATAAATGACTTAGACACCTCCAACGCGTGTGGGGCTGATTTCATCCTCGCTATAGTAATAAAGAAATGCTCAGCTGAACTAGCCTTCATGCGTTCCAAACTCTACAGCAGTTGCCTTACTGAAGTTTGCTTTTCTAATCGTGGGATGATGGTCTGTGCGGTACCATTATCGCTCTATCAGTTTCTTCTCCCTGTCGCTAAAATCTTTGACACATAAATCAATCAAGCATTAGTCCACTATATCACAGAAACTAATTTTCACTCTGACAGACAGTATGGATTAAGGCAATGTCATTCTACTGCAGTTATTTTAACAGTCATCTCTAAAGGCATATACCACGCACTGAATAAGACGGGCGAAACCCCTGATAAATCCGAGGCTTCTGGCAAATTTTGGCATGAATAGCTGTTAATGAAAATGTAATCGTGCTAAATATAATTAGGTACTTTCAGACAATAGAACTGTCCTGGTTGTTATTGATGGACATACATCCGAACAGCATAACATTTATACGAGAGTGGCTCAGAGGTCGATCGTTGGACCACTATTATTCCTGATATTCACTAACGACCTACTAAGTAATATTGTTCCATGGTGAGTATATCTGCTGATGATACAACGCTCTAGGGAAAAACCGATGTAGACAAAGCTAAGACAATGGCAGGATCCTTAGAAAATGACCTCTAGACCGTGATGAGATGGAACTGTAAATTTAATGATAGTATAATTCAACTGCTCTTCTTTTAAAAATACAAGAAGCCCCCCCTACTACCGCTATCCATGACAAGTAACACCTTACCTGAGGATTCCTTCATCAAACTTCTTGGCTTGACATTTACAGGGAATATAAACTGGAACAAATTCATTGAGGACATTGCGGAGGCTGCTGCAAATAAAATGGGTTCCTTCTTTCGTGCTAAAAGATTACTCACACCTTAGAGTATTCTGCATATCAACAAAACCAGCGTTCACCCATTCATAGAGTATTCTTGCCACATCTAGGTTGGTGCATCTATTCTGGTATCTCCCTTTTGGATATCGTCCAAAGAAGAGTTTCCAATTCAATAGGTTCCGCTTTGTCAATTATGCTTCAACCAGTATACAGTCGCTGCAATGTTGCATCCATGTGCCTGTTTTACAAGTATATTTTTTATTGAATGTGCTCTGATGAATTCATTGCAATGGTGCCTTATCGACGTACATACCCCTGATAAAACCACTTAGCAACAAAATCTCACCCCTTTACTGTTGAGGTCCTCAATATCAGAAAGCTTTCTACTCCAATATATTATTTTCTAGAACAACTAGACTTTGGAATTCCTTTCCTACTACCCGTTTCCCTGACTGTACTATTATGCAGAATTTTAAATGTAAGGTAAATCATAACCTCGCTTATCTTTCCTAAACATAGTCCGAAATAGTAGCCTCTTACGTCCAAGTGTCGATGTGTTTTGTTCGACAAACAAAACAAAATGCATATGCAAATGTACGCGTGTAGAAAAGTAACAAACGAAAACAAATAATCGAACGGAATCATCATTTTGAATTTTAAACATTTTATTGAATTACTTCAGTTTATATTGCTGTATATAATAAATATAAAAATATATAATTACTGTATATAATAATGTAAAAGTCAAGATAGAATATTGCGTATATATACCGCTTTAATAAAATAGGAAAATTATATTATAAATGAATCTTTCAGAATGTTGATTCATTAGACGATGTTTAAAAATAAGTATGCAAAATAATTATAGGGTTTACAATTTATATAAAGTGTGTTTTTAGCTTATTTGAAAATATTTGAAAATATTGTCTTCAATCGTTGAATTGAATGAATCTAAACTGTTTAGATAATTGAAGTAAATGGAAGAATACTAACATTTATTTATTCAGATATATCATTTTGCAATTTAAACTCTAAAACTAACGAACTAATCATTATCCATTTTGGAAATATATTTTCGCAAAAGGACGGGAAATTACATGACACATTATTTTTCAAACTTTATTATTCAAATGGTCACATACCAAAACTGTCACTTTTCCACGAAGACCTTTTAAAACAATAAGAAAACATTTTATCTTCACCAGATTCTAAGCTATATTAAGTAATATATTTAAAAAAAAAAAGATCGGGGCACGCGCATGGAGCTCAATAATTTGTACATGTTCCGTAAACTTCTAAACTATTTATTATTATAACGTTGTCCTGGAATCATTACGTCGTATGCCTCCGTCGTAAAACAGACGAAGAATAGAAAAGAACTTCAACTTGCTTATTTTGTTGAACAGCATTTTTTCTTATTCTCTCGTTATCTTTGTGCCGTCCGTCACGTGATATTGAATGTTATCCACGCCACTCAGTCGTCTTTCTCCTATTCATTATATTTTTTCTTTACCGAAGACGTCATTCTCCATGCATTTGCATTCGCGCGTCCGCGCTATGTGACACTATCATGAGTTATTGAATATGTATTCTAAAGTAGAGTATCTAAGTAGCAGAGGCAGTTATGTCGGTTTCACTGATAACGTACCACACTCTTAAAAGAAACAGAAAATATTATAATTTAAAACTAATGTCTTATTTATTTATTCTGCCTGTCCTCTAGCGGGTATTGTACTAATACTTTATCATTTAGAAAAGTTTAGTAGAATAAATAAGAATAGGCTCGAAGCTGGAAGAGGTTATAGCAGCAACAGTTTAAAATTAATCTGTAGGCAAAACATACGTAGTTGGTAATTCTCACAAAAACATACGACTAGCTACAATCGCTATCCACATTTTCAACTACTCTTTGTTTATGCCTAAGTCTAAACGCGGATTCTATGAACAAAACTTCTTTCCTAAAAGTTATGCCAGTTTAATATTATTCCTCTCGTAAGCTTCCGGACCAATTACAATTTGGTAGTATTCAAGATAACTGTAAACAAGCAAATCCGCTTCTAAACATATTAGGGGTTGCCTGTTATCCTTCCTGCAACCTATTTTCAAAGTGATGTTGCGAAACTGTCTCTGCTATATCGTGAATTCCATGGACAATGCTCGTCTGAGCTCCAATATACACCCCCTTTGCCAAACTTTCACAAAATCACACAACTAACTACAACCGCTATCAGCAATTTTTCCACTCTATATCTGTGCCAGAATCTAAACACAGATTCAATAAGCAAAGCTTCTTTAAAAAAAAACTACCAAATGTCGATGTGCCGTGTTTGGGTTGAACATGAGTAAAACAAAATGCATATACAAATGTACGACTGTAGAAAAGTAACAAACGAAAGTAACGAATCAAACGGAATCATCATTTGGAATTTTACACAGTTTATTGAATTACTTCAGTTTATATTACTGTATATAATAAATACTAAAATATATAATTACTGTATATAATAATATAAAAATCAAGATAGATTATTGCGAATATATAACGCTTTAATTAAATAGGAAAATTAGATTATAAATGAATCTCTAAGAATGTTGATTCATTAGACGATGTTTAAAAATAATTCTGCAAAATAATTATAGAGTTGACAATGTTACATAAAGTTTTTTTAAGCTTATTTCGTCTATTTGAAAATATTTTCTTCAATCGTTGCATTAAATGAATCTAAATTGTCTAGATACTAATATAATTGAGATAAATGGAATAATTTTAACATTTATTTATTCAGATATATCATTTTTCAATTTAAGCTCTGAAACTAACGAACTGATCATTATCCATTTCGGAAATATACATTCGCGAAAGGACAGTAAATTACACGAGACATTATTTATAAAATTTGATTATTCATAGGGTCACCTACCAAAACTCTCACTCTTCCCCAAACAAGGTTTAAAACAATAAAAAAAAAAATAAATCATCCCAAATTCTCAGTTATATAAGGTAATATATTTTTGGAAGATCGATACACGCGCGTGGGCCATCAATAATTTGTATGTTTGCTAGAATTCTAAACTATTGAACTTATTATTGTAACGTTGTCTGATAACCAACATGTCGTCTGCCGCAGTCGTAAAACAGACAAAGAATAGGAAAGAACTTCAACTCGCTTGTTTTGTTGTACAGCATTTATTTCCTCATTCTTATGTTACCGCTTCGGCGTCCCTCGTGTGATCTCGAACTTCATCCATGCCTCTCACATGATCTCGAACGTTTTTCACGTCTCTCGGGTGATCGTCCTCTTTCTCCTTTTTGTAGTATCTTTTCATTATCGACAACGTCATTTTACATGTATTTGCATACGCGCGTCTGCGCTATGTTACACTATCATGAGCTATTGAGTATGTATTCTACGCAACAGACCGAGTAGCATTTATGTAGGTTTCATCGATAACGTACTCTTAAAAGAAACAGAAAATATTATAATTTAAAACTAATGTTTCATTTATTTCTTCTACCTGTCTTCATACTCACATTGTACTAATACTTTATCATTTAGAAAAGTGTATTAACAATGATAAAGTTTAGTAAAGTAAATAATTATAGGCTCGAAGCTCTAAGAGGATATAGCAGGAACAGTTTACAATTAGGCCAAAATACGTAGTTGGTCACTTTCACATAAACACACGACTATCTACAACCACTATCCACTACTATTTATCTGTGCCTGAGTCTAAACGCAGATTCTATGAACAAAGGTTCTTTCCTAAAACTTTACGCCTGTGGAACACTATTCCACTGAATAGCTTCCGGACCAATTACAATTTGGTAGCATTCAAGTCCAATGTAACCAAGCAAACCGCCTTCAAAACATATTAGGGGGTGCTTGCTTATCCTTCCTGCAATCCTATTTCCAAAGAAGAGCTGTTGCGAGACTGTCTGTTCTCTATCGTTAATTCGTTGGCAAGTGCTTGTCTGGACTCCAATATATGCCCCCATTTACCAAACTTTCACAAAAGCACTCAACTAGCTACAACCGCTATCATCAATTTTCCCCACTCCCTATCTGTGTCGGAAACATAATGCAGATTCAATAAACACATCTTCTTTCTTAAAACTGCCTGTGGAACACTCTTCCACTGGCCTGCCTCACGGCCGGTTACAATATGTAGTCTTGATGTCCAATGTATGCAAGTTCTTGTTGAGTCGTTCATTCTAAATTCGTACCTAATCTAAATCTAATTTAAGTATCACTACACTACCACTTTACATGCATTAACCCTTATCCTTCTTGACTTGATATGTGGTGACTCCCTTGTAAAAAAAAAACTTAATGGAGATACTAATTTCTTTAGACAAAATTAATTGCGTTTTTCTCTTTGACATATGTATACATTATCATTATAACTCAGTAATTTTAGAGTTCCAATTTAATTCTGTTTAACTGTGGGACGCATTACTGTGGGATTACTTCCTGCTGACGATAACAAATCTTCCAATCTAATGTTAGCTAATTCTATTCATGAGCCGACATACAGGGAATCAAACGAAGTCTATTATTCAATGTTCTTACTTTCATGTTGTTCCTCGTCTTTCGCCTGGCAACCAGTTGCATTACATTAAAACGCATTTTTTGCATAAAAAGTTAATTTTATTCTTCTATTTAATTTTTATATTATCTATTTTTTACTATTGCTTAATTTATATATTTTATTTTTGCTTTAAATCAGTGCGACGTTTTATATTTAAACTTTAATTTAATTTTTTTAAATTTCTATCCAAAGTTCGTTCCAAACAATGGCTTTAAATATTTAACTAAAAAACTAAAACGTACAAGATCTACGAAGATTAAAGTCGTGCCATTCAAAAAGAAAATATATAATTTACTGTTTTAAGTTATGACCACTATTTCTATGCACATTTGCTAGCGATGAAAGATGTTTCTGTCGCAAAAGTCCGGAGTGTACTTATCACTCACATTTTTTAGATGATCTGAAATTGACGAACCCATCTCCTAACAGCTGAAATAAACTGCCTCGGTTTCGGAAACGTTCAACAGGCGCCGGTGAATATTGCTAGGTTCACTGCATGGAGGAATTAATTGGCGCATCTCTGCACCTGACGTACATCCGTGATAAAGTTGCTTTTAAGAGTTTCGCACTGGCAATATCTGCAAGAGAAATCACACTTTCATGTCATAAAGTTCAGTTATTATAAAAATATAACCTGCACTCTCTTCTGATCCATTCGAACGGAATCAAAACTAGGAGGCATTACATTTGGAAAGTCATTCGAAATGAGAGAGTTGATTTTTTTTTTAATTTAGAATAAAATCTTTTTAATGGAACTTAATCGTTTAATGCGACTATTTGATTTAGCATTGATCTTTTTTAATTTAAATGTGATCTCCTTAAATAGCAATTAGCATTTTTATTTGACATGCATCTCAGTTCTAATTTTATAATCATATGTCTACATATAATGAGTACTGATGTTCGAGTGAGTAAACTGATTAGCTCTACTAATACTATAATAATACTATAATAATAATACTATAATAATAATATAACAATAATACTATAATAATAATACTATAATAATAATACTATAATAATAATATAATAATAATACGTGAGATTCATCCACGATTTTTGAAGTGCGTTTTCACTGACATAATAAAATTTGAGTATGCGCGAATACAACAAGATCGCACCGATATAATTAATTATTGTCAGCTTTGATTAACCAATAAAATTATATAAAAATTAAGATCGTTTGGAACAAAAGGAAACCTTATCACTTGACTGCTACAAACATTCTCAACTTTGCATTGGCTGAGTTACGCACAATTTATATTGTGCTAGCTTTGCTCAGTTCGCTAATTTTAGTCCAGGTATTTCAATTCCGGTAGCCTCGCATTTGCTAGATGGTTATTTTCAACGTTGCAAATGTATTCTTGTTTCTTTGTTCCTTTTTGTATGGATACAAAATCACACTTACATATTTACGCAAGGGTGACATTTTACATGTATTCCTGGGGAGTTGTATTGGTAAACAGCGGCGACGGCGGATATCATGTTAGTTTTCTGACCATTTTATCAGTAAATAACTTAAATAGTGCCAATATATCGTAAAACAGGCAAATCAAACTTACAACACCTATCCTAAACACAAACATGAGAATTAGAATGATAACTTCACTTATATGAACGAGTCACGAGAGACCACTCAGGTGTTTCAGAACATCTCCCTAGCTATCATCAGAAACAACGCCGTGTCCATTATGAAGTCATCCAACAAAGCATGTATCTTAACGAAGGAAACAAATACACTACGGAAGCACGTATTTAAAAAAAATTTTAGATACTCAAACAGAATGAACATATTAAAGGTTTCAACGTTTATTTAATTAGCTCCATATATTAACAAAAATCTGTGGATAAGTCTCAACAATTACGGAAGCTATTTGGGATTTAAAGTCCCCTAAGAATAGTGTAAAGCAAGAAAAACATCTTTGCGAAAGCTTAGGTTAGTGTCAAAATTGTTAATCTTTATAACTACATAAACAATTCCGAAAACACCCTAAAAAATAAGGGTTGGTATTAGATTGTTAGAAAAATCACCAACATTTTAAGGCACATAAAGGGGATAATACCGGGTCGAAGGATACAGTTTTCGCTCTGAAAAAAAAACAACACTAAAGTTCGTGATGTTTTCAACGTATGACCAAACGAAGTAGTTCACTATGTTCAGGTATGGGTAAGAGAGGGGACAGTGCGAGAAGGTAGCAAAATCTTAGCATTACTTCTGAAGCAAAGTCTGGATCTCATTCCACATCTAGGTTTTTCTAGCGGCCTCCTGATTGCACTAATGTATCACCACACTCTACAACATGTCCAGATACAATTAGTGTTGACTTTTAATCCAATTTAAAAGCTGTGGGGTGGCATGATGTGACCCCAACTTGACATATCAACAAAGATCATAACCGTGGCCGAACACCTTATTTGTAATACTTTGGGCACGTCTTTGTTATTCGTGGCAATCTAGCAGTGCCTTTTGAGGGTGTAGACAATGGTCTTGTTGCTGTTGGATCGGTAGAGATCATGAGTTGTAGTGCAGTGCATCTTCGGTCTCGCTTGACGAGCATTGTGCAACTGTCAGACATGATAGAAGGCTCTCTTCCTAGAGTAATTTGTACAGAACTGGTCAGCAACAAATAAGGAAAACAGGTTTTCCTCAATCAGATATTGAAATGAGGGCATATTTTCTTGTTCGATAATTTTACCGGATTCCACGGTAGAAATATATCCATGAATTTAAATGTATGAATAATAAATAAATTTTATCATTCCACCTTGTAATAGAAATATTTCCTCTTTCATAGCTATATTTTTCAATGAAAATTGTCATGAACTGCACGTTTTGAAACTTGTAATTGTGATATTTCAATTTATTTTTAACATTTTCTTCTTTAACCTCTCAATATCAAATTTTAAGAGGCTTCCACCGTAAGTTTAACCTTCAAGAGTAGTGTTTTCAGTTTTACATTTTTCGAACCGTTACGGAAAGAGTTGATTTTCGTATGACATTATCACCATATACTTCACAAATCTCTTTTAAAATTTTAATCGTAGTTTCTCTTTTTTAGATAAAAATTCATCCTTGCACAAATATAAAATTACTTGCAATCCATTTTTTTTTTAATTTTTGTATTCAAAAGTAAATAAATTCGAACAATGAAAAAGTATGCGTACTACATGTTAAACGTCATCCGTGATTTAAGTAAATAGTTTATAGGTTTAAGTAGCATCTGGAATCTATACAAAAATTGTTAAGGACTGTCTGGACAAACTAATAGCTTTTAAAACTTAAACGGATTTGAAAATTTGGAGGATTCCCTGCCAATTCTTGGAATTTACATTACCAGAAGGAGCATACTCTTTGTGTCTATTAGTTACAAGTAATTTATTTAACAAAAAGAAGAAAAAATAAAATTACCTCTAATATCTACGAATTAATCAAGAAAATATTTAAAATAAAATTAAGTTTCCAGGTATTGTTAATTTCTTGTGATGTAAGTATATATTATTCTGAAGGTAGTGGTTGTGTATGAAAAATAATGCGCAGCAATATCCGAACATAAAATATGAACGGATAAAATATGGTTTGATATTTTTAATCAATCCCTTAAGGTCACTCAAGGATAAAGTTTCCTTTTTTTAGTATTTATTTTACTTCAGTAAGTTTTAAGACATCCAGGGGCTCCCTCCTGAGGTTAACACTCGATTATTTGATGATTTAAATTTATATCCGAGGGTTCTTTTCAGAATAGATACTGTTCCCTTTTATGGCTGCTATTTGTATTTCGTTACAAATCGGTATTCCAGGGATTGCTTCTAAGTATTTCTGAAGATTCTTTTTTATTAAGATAGTTGCTCCTATCACAACCGGTATAATGTTTATTTCTTTCAAAGACCATGTCGTTTTTAGATCATTTTTTAGGTCCTGGAATTTTGTTATTTTTCCCGTTCAGCTCTATTAAGGCCAGAATCATTTGGGACTGTGACGTCGATAATGAGCGAAGTACTTTCGGGCTTGTTCCATATTACAATATCTGGTTTGATGGCCTTGTCTTTTATGTATCTTCTCGCCTGTATGTATGGCCTTGTTCATACAACATGGTAAATTTTCCATTTGATGTTATCGGTGGTGGTTCATGATCCCAGATGTTCGTCGATCTGTCAAGGTGGTCGCTGAGACAAGAAAGTAATGTTCGATAATGAGTGAAATTGGTTAAAATTTGGACATTTAAGAGGACGGCTCAACAATAACTTGTTGTTTACATTTTTCATGTTCAATGCACCATGTATTCAGCTTGGAATTAAGTCTGCTATACTATGCCCTTATACTTAAAAAAAAAGTCGATCCAATTGGATATAAACTTTCCAAGCAATCGCAGCCGTATGTGTATCCTGACTAGAAAAGATGATTCTGCGCCTAGTATTTCGAAATAGTCACTTATCTAGTATTCGCCAGACGCAACCTCGCTTAACTTTGGTTTAAACGCAATTATACTGCATATTCATCACAATGTGAGATAAACACACTACTGCCGTCGACACCAATCAGTTCTAAAACCGCAAGAAATTAAGGGTTTACGCCTGAAAATACACCCGATGACAGCGACAATTTTGCTCGCGTAATTTTAATAATTATGCTTAATCTGAAGCAGTACTTTCCACTTACTTTACCCGATTGATTTGATTGAAATGTGTTTTGGCACAAACGAAATTATTAATTACTCAAACTAGCACGAACCGAAATTAATCAGAGTTGCATATTCTGAAATTATTCGTCGTAGAAGCATACTATTAATCAAGTTGGCACAAATTCAAATTATTCCAAACAACGTAAAAGACGAAAAGAAGGTAATAATAACATTACATATACGGACATGATTAGTTGAAATCTCAGGAATTTATTGACATTGATCACATGCACAGTGATGAGCAATCACTTGTGTTTATGTGACAGTCGTCTCAAGATATAAGGTTCAATCTTTACAACATGCGATAATTACATTAACTCTTTTACACTACAATCGATGGACATAAAACGATATATGTTTTTTATGGCTTACTTGCATTAAACATATCATGAATAGACATTAAAACATCGCCTTTATTACCGAACAATACTCTATAAGTACAGGTACGCTCCTGATAAGACACTTGAGGTAAATAACTAAAAAGAGTAAAAATGATTATCGCGAAAAAAAAACATGTAATTAAAAAAAAAGATGAAAGCAATACGCAATATGGGCTGCGACGGAACCGGGTATAAGTGTAAAGAAACCAGCCAGCAAGAAGTAAGAATGGGAAGCCGTATTAACATGATACATAAAACTAGTGTATTGAAGAAGACGCTTAGACCAACGTGTCAAACGAGCTAGGACAAAAAAAAATCAGGGAGAAGATGAAAGAATAAAAACATGCTATAATAATACTCATAAAAACTGAAACTAGCTGTTAATTGATACAGCTAATCTCAGTATATTTAAGGTATTATTATCTCTTAAGAAAAAACAGAAAGGGGGAACCAATCAAATTATAGATATGTTTTGCACCTTATCAATAACTCTCAAATGAGTCAGAGGTCATCAGCCCAAATACGACAATAGTAATCTATAACTTGTCTTGTAAATTGTAGATATATAGAGATATAGCAATAATTTTAGGTGTAGGAAAGTGTTTAATGTGATGTAGAAAACTAAATTTACTAAACTCTGTAGAAATAATTTGTGTAATTCTAAGAAAAATTTCATAAGCAAAGACCAAGAAGTTTCAGAGTTGGTTTCTTTTCAGGAACATTTAATATAAAATATGACACTGTTTGTATCGTAAGGATTAAACGTTGCGAATGAATGGCATTTCTTATTTGAAAGATGCACACAATAGATTGGTAGACAAGCGAACACATCTAAATAAGAAACTCTTTTTATTATTAAGCATTAGGTTTAAACTTTAATCGAAAATTACATTTTCTGTGTATGTCAGGCTTAAGTTTGCAATAACACATGGAATAGCATTACCACCTGTTCTTGCACCTGCCAAGCATCGTTATAAATTACAGTGTTCTAGCTGAACCGCAGTTAAAGTGATGTGCATTAAGAATGTCCCCTCTTGCTGCATTAATATTTTAATACTCTTCTAGTCATATTTAGAAACAAGTATGTAAAAGTAATGATAAAATTAGTCATTTTACAATAAGTTTAAAATTAAGTGTAATGCCGGCCAGATCATGAAAATAAATGTTCGTAAATAATTCAGGTAGGTATCGTGTTATTTACATCTGTTAAAAAATACTGTTGTCTACAACTGTTTCGATACATCCACGTCATCCGTTTCCTGTTGAAACTGTTGTATAAATCTTAAAATATACAAAGTAGGCGATCAACTAAATGGTACGACGTATATACATACACGTATTTACACGTACATGAACGTAGAGATAAAATATAAAACACAACTATTAAACATCGTTATGGAATATACTCACATACAACATATGACAGGTTTTATAACATATACGCCCCACCTGACTATATAACACAAGCAAGAGAGTGGAACTTTTCATTATAAGTATTATGGATCGAAGTAGATTTGCCTGTAAAGAAAGTTCGTTGTGCTGAAGAGAGAAAATAACCCCTTTTCAGGTTATTTAATGCGGAATCCAGTAATTTGGAAGAAAATATTTTTAATAGAATATATATATATATATATATATATATATTATCAAGTTGGTTTCTATTTAACCCATAGTTGGGACCCTAACAGGTACTACCACTCCGGGTCAGAGTGGACCTGGGAGCAATGGCAATTAAGGGGTGGCTCCACACTTCCCAAAGCCCGCATGCTGGGGGCTCACTATCGGATATAGTGTAACGTCATATACAGGAGCAGTAAACGATAAAAGGACGTAAATACTAAATCTAATCCTATACTGATACTTATTTTTCTTGAAAGAAAATAAAAATGATGTCACTACTATATTATGTACACTTGAGTTTAGAGTGTGCTACGGTTTTGATTTTTTTTTATACTTGTGAGTCACCACTTATTAAGCTTCGAAAGCCACTTGAGGATAAGGGTTAATGGAAATAACGAGGTATTAATCACTTATGGTGTAAATTTGGTGGAATTTCTTTATTTATGAAAACGGCTTAATAGGAACTCGTTTACATTATATTTTAAGACTGCGACGTTGTATTCAACCGGGAAGCATGTCGGCGGAACAGTGTCCTAAAGGTGAGCAGTTCTGGAAAAAGAAACTTCGTTCATGGAATCTGCGTTTACATTTAGGCACAGATAGTGTGCAGGGAAAATCATATACAGTGGTTGTAGCTAGTCGAGTGTTTTTGTTGTAAATGTTTAGTGAGCGGGAAACATAGATTGAAGTTCAGTCGAGGACTTTTCATCAAAATAGGGATAGAACAGAAACGGGCTCGTGTTGTCTTTTCTTTTTAAAAAGAGATTGCAGGTAAGAGAAAAGGGCATCACCTACTATGTTTCGAAGCCGGTTTTGAAGACTATCAAGGCAGGATAGGTGGGGCGAGCAGCTCCTGCACATATGTGGCAAGAGTACTCCATTGGAATTTGGAAAATTGCTTTTATTTCTTTTCCCACTGAAACTCTTCAATTATTTCCCTTTTAAATAAAGGAAATATATCACATGAGTATAAGTGACATATATATTCACCTAACAAGTGCTAATACTGATTATTCATGCAGTCGACTTATATATCCAGAATAGTAAGGGAAACATTTAATCCAATGCATTCATTAAACTCCTTATATGTATATACGTGTTTGTATCTCCCGCGTGAACATGTGTATTTGATAATTAAATATTGTATAATACTTATTGACAATTAATTTTTTTATATAGAAATTAAATATGCAAGAGTGAAAAATAAACCGATTTTAAAAACTCATTTTTTTTAAAAAAAGTCGAAATACGAGCCTGAATTCCCGAAAAATGCATTGTGTCTTCTCCATAATTATTTGAGCCATTTATATGTTATATTAATAGTGGACAAAAATAATGAATTACTTTGTAATCTCCGCAAATTTTATGTAATTTGAAATAAGTTAAACAGTCAGATGTAAAGTAATGGTTTTAAAAAGAAACATATATTTACTTTGAAATGGGTTATGCTAGATATACCAAACACAGACCCATAATGTCACGAGTTGTCTGGTAATTTAATGAAATGGTGCTGATAATGATAACACGTTAAAACTATTTGGTACATTATATCCTTTTTCGTCATACCGCATGACTTTGTACGAGATAAGCTAAAATGTATTTTTTAATGATTTTGATGAAATATAACTGTTTGATGACTTAAGTAACGAAAGGCGCCATCTCAAGATGAGTAGTATATTCAACACATCTTATTATCTATAACGTTGTTGTATGTACATGAACGGAATTTCCTGCTTGACCTGACCGCCTGACGAATTCTGTACGGCGGGTCTGTATAAAGCTCATTACATCATGATAGTTTTCAAGTCCAATGTAAACAAGTTCTTGTTGCGCAGTGCTCTTAAATTATCAAATTCTATCCAATTTCCAACACTATCGATCAGTACGCTGTTGTCACAGACTTACTGACATTTATTAAACTTTATCCTAGAGTAGTGTTTAATACAGTAGCGTTTACGATAGTAGCGTTTAATATAGTAGTGTTTAATATAATAGCGTTTAATATAGTAGCGTTTGATATAGTAGCGTTTAGTATAATAGCGTTTAATATAGTAGCGTTTGATATAGTAGCGTTTAGTATAATAGCGTTTAATATAGTAGCGTGTAATATAGTAGCGTTTAATATAGTAGTGTTTAGTATAATAGCGTTTAATATAGTAGCGTTTAATATAGTAGCGTTTAATATAGTAGCGTTTAATATAGTAGCGTTTAGTATAACTCACATGTAAAAAAATGCCATGCTTTATTTATGTTGGCTAATCGTTGGTTCTACCGTTTAAAACTGAAAAGTATTTGTCATAGAGACTCCTGTAGTCTTGATCGTTTAATCTCAGAAATAGTTAATACAATGTGCCTGTTCTAAGAACATAGGTCATTTAAATAATATGATCAATCGCTTAGAACTTAATACACAATACAAGGAGATTGGTTTTGCTACTTAATGATCTCATATTTTTTAAAGAATGTCTATTATAAAGAAATATTGAATTTAAATGTTATTTATTTTTATATAAGGTAAATAACCAAGCACAGTGATAGAGAGATAGACTTCTAGTTCTGTTTAAACTTACATTTTATACGTCTCATTTGTAACACAGTATGGCGGCAGTATGTGAATTCCGAGCCGCATGTGAAGTGACGCCATGGCAAGAAAAAAGAAAACTAATATGAGAACGTATGCTCAGACCGATAATGACGTTCGATAGGAGTGACAGTAATAAATGTCCTTGTTACAAAAAAGGATAGTACTTGTCCTATGTTCCATTTGCGACTGAGTCTACAACGTGATGGGTTCTGAGTTAACGCGTATATAAACTTGTGTAGCGTTTCTTATTGACTTCGAATCTAAATGAAACTTCTCAACCTCAATCCATCGCTTACGTTTTTTTTTTCAAACCTTTTGTTGTTTTCGACCAAGTTTTTTCCGTCTATATCATTTTTGAAAGTTTTTACTCTTCTCAATTTAATTCCGATTGCCTTTGTCGGGAGATATGACACTGTACAAAATTCACTAGTATAAAACAACATTAACATAGAACATTCTGAATTATTGTATTGAATTTGTTGTTTTTCCTTGTTAACGTAAAGAAGCAGACAATGGCATAACACGACAATTGAAGAGAAAACTAGACAATACGCCACTGACATTAATTTCCATCTTGGCCTTTTTAACCCAATATTAAATCGAAACTATTCACTTAGTGAACCGTGACAAATATACAGAATTACTTCACGTACTAAACATTTAAAACACGACAACAAAGAAACGCATTTGTTCCTTCATTAAATAGCAACGTTGTATTTTTCTCGTTATGGATACATATCGACAACGTATGAAAAAGAACACAACAATTTAAGAATATCGAATTTAAACAAAAATGAAAGAACAGACTTTTTTGTTTTCATTAGTTTGAAGCGGAATATCGATTTCGAAAGATAAAAGGAAAATATTTCAGATGAAATTTAAAAAAAATAAACGTTTATAAAATCACGCGCCATTGCGACAATCATCGTCTGCTTCATAAAAGTCCGATCAATGTCAAGCGAAAAGGTTAATGTTGTTTTGCGATTCTTTTATTATTTGTGTTTCGCTTTGTTATGTGTTGTTATTAGCGAAAAGTAACCCCAAAGAAACAATAAAGATCTTTGCATATCATATCTATTCTTTTTTAAATGGCAGCACGAAATGAAACACTTTATTTAAATGAGATAATAGTATTTTTTCTCAATAGAGCTAATGAGCTGCCAACATTTGAATACATCCACCTTGATAAACTGCAGTGATGTTGGTAACTGAAGTAAAATATTTACATGAGAAAATAGGAAAAAGACAATTATATATGTCAATTAAGGAAGCAAATACCTCCACCAACGCAGTAAAGTAAAAACAAAAATGCGTGATAAAATATATAGATAAATTAAAATTAATATCAAATATAAAGTTCTTTGCTTTTACGGCGTATCAACCTATTTAGAGTTATATAGCGCAACATCGAATTTTAAAATAGCTGAACAAAATGTAAATAGCAATTTCAACAAGTATATATATATATATATATATATATATATATATATATATATATATATATATATATATATATATACGTTTTATTTTTTTATTACCGTATCTTTCTGTTAAGTTACATTATTGTTTCAGCTACCCTGCCGTTTTTTTGCCGTCTGTAGCTTCCTCAGACTTTTACAGAAAGGTTTCTGTAAAAGTCTGAGGAAGCTACAAACGGCAAAAAAAAACGGCCGGGGAGCTGAAACAATAATGTAACTTAACAGAAAGATACGGTAATAAAAAATAAAACGCATATTTGCTCTCCAACAGTATTGAGCACTTTCTTCAGTTTTTATTAATTACCATTTTTACTATATATATATATATATATATATATATATATATATATATATATATATATAAAATACATTTAACAGAGTTCTTTATCTAACAGATTCATATGTTTAAAAATCGATGTATGTTATAAATTATACTTTTTGCTAGATAAACTGTTTATTAAAAAAAAAATTGGTTGCTCATGTTCTATAGCATATCAACCGCTATAGGTTATCTAAAAGTCAAATTCAGTCTCTATACGTCGTATGAATATATCTGATATTTCCCCCAAACCTCCGTCCTTGATAGGAGGAGACTAAATAACTGAAATAACAGCAAGAAAAGACTTAATTGCAAATATTTCTTATATGTTATATCTCCCCCCCCTAATGAAATATGATATGATTATGAATATATCCAGCATCAAATAATCCATATACACTGTGAAATTTACTTTTTTAAAACCCAAACAGGAGGTATAGGATATGAGAAATATTTAGAATCAAGTCTCCCCTTGCTGTTATTTCAGATCATTTCAAACTATAGCAGAAAATTTTAGTCTCCCCTCCATCAAGGCCAGAGGTTTTATGGAAATAGCAGATATTTTGTAATTCATATGGAAAAATATGAAAACAAATTACTATGATTGAAATATTTGTAAAGGTGCAGTATCTTTTCACCCATAAAATATTTGAAATTGCCACTATCATAGGTTATCCAGCGTGCTGAAAACGAAAGCAACTGTTAAAATCCCAGGAAACGAGTATGTTCAATGATATGATGAAATTATAGTTTGAAAAAGTGGAGGATCACTTTTCTATATTAATTAAACATAAAATAAGCAGCCTCTTTTTAGTCAAGATGGCCATAAAGGGGGTGTCCATTTTATGTTTAATTAATATATAAAACTGATCCCCACTTGTCAAAACAATATTATGCAACATACTACATAATTCAGATCATTAGCTTTCGAAAAACAATTATTTGTTAAATTCGCTTCAATAGTCACGGAGATTTCGAACTTTACATATTACCAACAAATGGTATGTATGTATAAATATATATATATATATATATATATATATATATATTTATATATATATATATATATATATGTCTGTGTGTGTATGTGTATGCGTGTGTGTGCATATATATGTATGTGTATCTATATATCTATATATATATATATATATATATATATATATATATATATATAGAGAGAGAGAGAGAGAGGGGGGGGCAAAAAGAAATTCGCTCTTGTAATTTTTTCAAAATCTGCAAATTTAAGCTAAATTCAATGTAACTGTTTAAACAAACTATACCTCTTTTTATTAGCCTGTTATTCTTCTATAATTTTACTTGTTTATGGAAAATTGTTATTTAAATGTAATTTTAGGACATTAATGCAACACAAATACAACAGGAACACAATGAACCAGTTACTATTTAGAAGCATAGCCCTTCTGCAATTTGGCAGCCTGAAATCTTTTCGGATTAACTTCAATTAGACTTACACTGCAACAATACTCTGAGGAAAGGGCATCCCACTTTTCTTTAATTTTTGTCCAAAGTTCTTCCAAATTTGAAATTTTATCATTGCGTAGATGTTGCTCGATGTAATGCAATACGTTTTCGATAGAGTTGAGGTCTGGAGATTGTGCAGGCCAATCCAAACACGGAATATCATATCCTTCCAGGAACCTCTTCACATTGTAAGCTGTGTGAATGGGAGCATTATCCTGCTTGAAGATCGGATTATAATCCAAATCCCGACCAGAATCGGGGGGATGCTCAGTCAACATATTAATGTGCTTGGTCGACTTAATTCGACCTTGCAAGCGAACTATAGGCCATTGGTACTAATAATGTCCCACACCAAAAATGAACCTCCACCACCTTACAGTGTTGCAACTGAGCACCTACGATTACATTCCTCGGTTTTCCTCGGGCGGCTCTACTGCCTACCATCACTGCCTAGCATATTGAACTTGCTTTCGTCGCTAAAAAATCACTTTTGACCAATATGAAGAGTCATGATCTTCATTGCATCTGACGAAGTCAAGACGGTGCTTTCTGTTCTTGCAAGACGTCATTAGCTTGCGTCTTGCAACATATCCTCGCAAATTAAATTCCTCTAATCTGTTCTTGACAATAGAAAGAGACCACTTTTGAACAAGATGCACTGTTGTTGAATTTGGGGAGACGTTTCAAATCTGTTTTTTAGGCTGCGGATTTTGAAAGCATTGTCTTCCCTGTTAGAAGAAACTCTAGTACGATCAGATTTAGGGGCATCATGAACACTGCCGGGGTTTTGGCACTTTTGCACAGTCTTACGTACCGTTTTCTCATCACATTTCAATCTGCGGCCGATTTCTCGACTGGATAAGCTAGAAGGGCGGAAATTAATGAGCTCCTGACGATCACTAAGAGAAATTCATGACATATAGACGAAATGTTACGTTATATAACCTGGAACAACAACAATTACGATTAGAGATTCTTCGTTGCCTGTTGGTGGATATTTTAAACTGATTTAGGGGCGATAATTTAAGCTGGTTTTAAGCGAATTTGTTGCTGCGGATATTCTTTTTTCCTCCT
Source organism: Euprymna scolopes (assembly GCF_053919585.1). Classification (NCBI taxonomy): domain Eukaryota; kingdom Metazoa; phylum Mollusca; class Cephalopoda; order Sepiida; family Sepiolidae; genus Euprymna; species Euprymna scolopes. The sequence continues at coordinate 44,350,707 of NC_136501.1, forward strand.
CAATTTGAAGTTATTTTTATAAATTGACGTAAACACTAAAATATTTAAATAAAAAGTCAGATATAAACAAGTAAGATTATAGAAAAATAAATCAAATGAGGTGTAGGTTGCTTAAAAAGTTACATTAATTTTAGCTTACATTTGACGTTTTAAAAAAAAATAAAAGTGCGGACTTTCCTTTTGCCGGTACAGTATGCGTATATATATATATATATATATATATATATATATATATATATATATATATATATATATATATATATACGTAGCCAAATTGAATATTGAAATGCCCATATCTTTGGACCAAACTAGATAAACATTTGCGAAATGTTTACTAGTACAATACTATAACATAGCCAAATTTTATGGCAATTGGTAAAAACATTCAACATATTTTTAAGCCAATAAAGTATGCCAAAATTTGCATACATTTTTATATATCGTATCCTAGCAGACAAGCTTTAGTTTTGCTGCTGCTGTTGTCTCCCCTGTGGCCTTATACGTACACACACACGCGCATATATATATATATATATATATATATATATATATATATATATATATATATATATATATATATATATAAATATATATGTATATATATATGTATATATATATATATATATATATATATATATATAGGATTAAACACTAGTGTCTGTAGCTATTTACTAAGCATTATAGTATATAATAATGTCAGCCCCTTTAAGAAACCCGTTTCTCATCGTTGCAGTTGTATTAAAATCGGTCAACTTAGCTCATGCACGCAGATCGTCAGTTAATGGGTAGATCACTTTGTGACTGACGTTAAAAGCATTTAATAAGAATAAATGTTTAATTTCAACTGTATCTCTCGCGGTTGACAGTAGCCGAATGGTGCAGATTCTTGCTAATGAAACCAGACATGACTTCTGTTGCTGGGGTTCGAATCTCTCGACAGGCGTTAATCATAACACACTGCACTGATGATTCCCGAAATGATGAAACACTAGCGTCTGTAGGTATTCAATAATTATTATAGTAAATAATACACACACACACACACACACACACATATATATATATATATATATATATATATATATATATATATATATATATATATATATATATTGCACGTACCTTACTAGCAAACACACATACTGCTAAACTAAGATTTGGAATGTATGGAATACACACCCATATATAAGTTAGTTGGTTGGTTGGTCGGTTAGTTGTTTTGCGGCATACCAACACATTCTGTGTCATTTAAATCTGACTCAGATTTTGAAAATATTATATATAAAGTGCAACGTGTTTTTGTGGGTGTATGTATGTCTTCTAAAAACTTCCAACAGACGCGTCGGAACGTCACAAAATTGGTAGCGTTTTAAATGCGGTCTCTCGGACGACAAGTATCGAAAAATTGATCAAAAACATTAATTCCGTCACCGTGGGCCGTTTTTCACAAGAATATGTCGGTTTTGTGTCGACATTTTTGCAAGTCATCTTCTTCGTTGAATTAACTACTCTTAATTCCAACGCCCATGACTTCCGTTTCGTGATGGACGCATCAGCTAAGACGATGTTTTTTTTTCGCCTTCTTTTCCTCCTTCGCGTTACAGGTTCGAACCTGCTTCTCAACACTATTTTTAACACAATTCTCTACTCTGGTTGCCTACTGTGGTTTTGGTCCCCCCCACTTCTCTACGCCCCGCGACTATAACATTTTTAGCACTTCTCTCTACCCGGACTGCCTACTGTTGTTTCGGGCTATACTACTAAACTTCACCCACACACCAAGGCAACGCAGGGTACCTCCGCTAGTATTTAATAAAATAATAAAAAACAAAATGTTCAAACAAGTTTATATATTTATACAAATTAATACATTTACCAGATTTATACATCTAAAAAATTCATATATTTAAAATAAAGTATATATTTAAAAAATAGAAATTTTCAATAGATACACATTTTATAAACAATTGTTATTTGCCTGTTAGGGTTTAATGGCATATCAACTACTATGGATTATCAAAATATTAATTCAGCCTATATATATATATATACATATATATATATATATATATATATATATATATATATATATATATATACTAGCTGTACCCTGCCACGCGTTGCAGTGGCTCAATTTGGTGTAATGGAAAAATTTAATAAAAGAGAAAATGCATGTTTCTTATATTAGTACAGCAATCCACTGCAAAAAGTGAAAAAGAAGGCGAAACTGAAAAAAATGGTGCTCTTGCAGAATTTGATCTGGATCCTCGAGAGTTTCTGTCAATCATTCATGTTTTGGACTTGACCAACAATCAGTGGATGAAGCCGAACGTAGAAAAAATGTTGAAACGCTAAATGCTTTTTTTTGTTGTTTTAAAAAATGTGATTTAGTAATTAATATTAGGTTGATGGTGGGGGGAGGGGTTGTTACTATACACAGATTCGAAAAAGTCGTCCAAAAACAAATAAATGAAAGCAAAGGTAAGGTAATTTACGTTTCTACCTAATTGGATAATTGTTTAGTGTTTTTATGTAATGTAAAATGTTTAATTGGCTCAAAAAACAGAAATGGTCGCGAATTCTGTTGAATACGTTAAGTTTGGGAAAGTAAGTTGAAAACTAAAAACTATACAAAACAGTGTCTGAAACTCACCGAACATATGTTACCATGACATAGGCTTGCATAATGGATAGGTTTCTGACAGTATTTTGTATAGTTTTTTTTTAGTTTTAACTCACTTTCTCTAACTTAAAGTAATCAACAGTGTCCACCACCATTTGTAGCTTTCAAATACACCAATAAACACTGTTTTTCGAGCCGACTAAACGTTACATTAAATGAAAAGGGTTTATATTACTAAACACAGATACAAAGAAGTTGTCAAAAAATAAATATATAACAAATAAATGTTATCAAAGGCAAGAAAAGTAAGTGTTCTACCTAACTGGATACGATTTTAGTGTTTTTATGTAATGTATAATCGGTTCAAAAACATTCAATGTTTATCGGTATATCTGAAAAATACAAATGGCGACAGACTGTATCGAACATGTTAAGTTTGGGGAAATTTTGGGAAAATGAGTTTAAACTAAAAATACTGTTAGGAACTCACTCAATATATGTTACCATTATGTAGGCTGGCATATAATCGGTGGTTTTAAACTTTTGCTCGATACAGGTGACGACTTTTAAAAATCCCTTTTAGTGATTACCTGGTGTGAGGATATTTGTACAATTAAACGGCAAATCTGCTCAAAAAAATCCGGTATTATTTGACTTTAAGGCCCGTTTCACGTTCATATATAACGAAATATTTTATTGTAGATTTCGGTGTGCTAAAAACGAATCTGCAAACCGTTTAGGTAGCAAAAAAAAAGTTTTCATGACATTCATGAAATTACTTTTTCGAAAAGTGGGTGATCACTTTTCAATGTAAATTTAACTTAGAATGAGCACCAACTTTCTGGCCATCTGAGAGAGGGGCATTTTCTGTTTCTTGGCTAAAAAGTTTTTTGTTTGATTTCTTTTGCATGGTAATAACCCCTGAACTCCGGAGCTATTTTCCATTTAACAGCCGTAGCCTTCGTTTACGCTATGCGTAAGCATAAACGAAAGCTGTTTAGCCAATAAACATGGGAAAAAATCCCCCCTCTCTCAGGTGGCTAGAAAGTGGGTGCTCATTTTAAGTTAAATTTACATGGAAAAGTGATCGCCACTTTTTCGAAAAAGTAATTTTTTCATATCATAAAAACTATTTTTTGTGACGGAAACGGTTTGCAGATTCGTTTTTAGCACACCAAAATCTACAAAAAAAATGTCGTTATTTACGAACGTGAGACGCACAGCCCTTAATGGAAAATTATATAAAAAAATCCGGGGGAAAATAGTTTTCAATGAAAACAGCAAATGAATTCGATAGAAAAAAATGGATGCTATTTTTTTTTCTTTCTGTGTGTTTCTTGGCTTAAAAGTCTTTTTGTTTGATTTCTTTTGCATAGTATTAACCCCTGAACTCTGGGACTATTTTCCATTTCACAGACGTAGCCTTTGTTTATGCTATGCGTGAGCATAAACGAAAACTGTTAAATATGCATTCGCGTACCAAACTGCCTTGTAAAAAAAAACCTTTAAGCCAATAAACACGAAAATAAATGCCCCTTTCTCAGGTGGCCAGAAAGTGGGTGCTCATTTTAAGTTAAATTTAGATGGAAAAGTGATCACCCACGTTTCACAAAAAAAAATTTCTTCAGATCATGAAAACTATTTTGATACTCCTTGTGCGTTGAGTTCCATGGCGACCCGCAGAATTATTTAATGGTCGTTCCCTTAGTACCCCCCTAGTCAAGGCTAACGCATGCGCACGTAACATTTTTTATTTATTTACTTACGTAGTGGAGTTTCTATACTGATAGGTTTTTTGAAATTTTTTCACTGGATTATTATTGATTGAACACTTACCAGATTATGAAAAAAAATTGAAAAAAAAAATCATTTCAACATTTGAAAGGGATACTCACTTTTTAGTTACCACGTTCTGGTAAATCGGTCACTTTTTATTTATTTATTTTTTTTTCTAAATACGGAAGTGTCTTCGGGAGATATAAAATGGTCGCATGTTGACGAAGCAATGTATCGGGAGGCGTACGGGATTAAAAATTATTGGTAAATTTTTAGATTAGGTCCACCTCCTCAAATTTCTTTTAAATGACGATTTGAAATGGTTTTCGACTATGCTGAATACGAAAATCGCATCGAAATTGTGCAGAAATAAGTAGTTATCAAGATATAAAAAGTTGTATTATGCATTGTAATCTTTGGCGGCCATCTTTTTACGTGTGTGTATTTGTTTATGGCGCGTGTGCACGTAAAAAGATGGCCGCCGAAGAATACAATGCATAATACAACTATTTATTTCCGCAAAATTTCAATGCAATTTGCGTGTTCAGCATACTCGGACACCTATAAATGTCGTCATTGAAAGGAAAATTGTGGAGGTGGACCTAATCTAAAAAATACCAAATTATTAAACATTTCTTCAGCATGTTAGTGAAATTTATAATACTTTAAAAAAATTAAAAAGGAAAAAAACAAAAGTTTTGAAAAAAAAAACTCACCTTTCACAAAAACAATTTAAAAAAAACACAAACTGACTAAATAAGTAAAAAAAAAAAAAATTAAAAATCTCGAAACTTTATTTTCATGAAAACAATAAAAAAGTCCTGTTCTCTCTATTTTTTTCTTTGAGAAACAAATATATTTCTGACTTACAAATGCGGTAGAGACTCATTATTTTTACTTTCTATAGTTTTGATATACCGCGTTTTTATTGCTTACAAAATGGGTGACTGATTTATCAGAACGTTGTAACTAAAAAGTGAGCACCACTTTCAAATGTCGAAATAATGATTTCTTTTTTACATTTTTTTTTAATAATCTGTTTAATTAGTGTCCGATCAATAATAATCCAGTGAAAAAAAATTCCAAAAACCTATAAGTATAGAAATTAAGCATGGGAGTAATGTTTGTACAACAACGTAACGTCGCCTTTCGCACTTTTACAAACATTTTTTTAAAAAAAGTAACTAAACCATTTATTGATAATTTGTCACTTGTACAAACATTTATTTATTTACGTAGGCTTAACTCCTTTCATGAATAAGAAAAGTTTTACTCTTTAAGAATAATGAAAGGAAAAAGTTACTGAACATTTATAAAAGGACTTCTTTTCATGAAGGCCAGAGGAATAGTTGGCCGAAAATTCGTGAAACAACAACAATAAATAAAAATGGTGCTAATGCAGAGTGCCGCGCTATTTTTTAAATCATATTTCCACGTTTAAATAACGTTTTACGATGTGTTTTTTTTTTATTTATTCAATTGTAAGATTAAAGTACAGAATAGGTACAAAACATCCTTACCTCCCCATGTTAAGAATGACTTTTTAAATAATAACATTATTTCAGCACGGATCACTCTCTGCATGAGTAATCTTATATAGAAAAAAAAACTCAAAAGCAAGCAACAAACTTTTTTTTGGCCTTATATAATAAAGAAAAGATGTGTAAATTAAAAAATTTGGAAGATAAACAAATGAAATATGTTTTTGTTTTTTTTACTTATCGAGTTAACAGAAAATGAAACCTTTCGTCAATTCGTGGCTGTGAAATGAATCGAACCGGAAGTTCAGTTTTATCAACAGAACAGATTCGGAGAAACGATAAATAAATATATTTATTTTATTTAATATTTCAATTTTAATTAGGTAAATTTATTTTAATAACATAAAAACATACCTCGACTCTAAAAATGGGTTGTCTGAAAATTTCAAATAAATTGGTAACGTATAAACATGGTTTTATTTCTTTAGAACGAACCAACTTTACATTTTTATATATATATAGATATATATACTAGCATGAGTGCCCTGCGTTCCTCGGGTGTTTCGAGGTGTTTGTTGAGCAAAAAACAAAAACAAAGTGATAGTAGGAGGACAGGCTCGAACTCGTACCTCGAAGGAAGAAAAGGACGTGGAAATAGCGTGACCTCTTTGCTGTTACGACTACTGCCAAACCCGAACTGACATACGTTTAAATGAGGATTAGACAATCAGAAAGAGGGATGACTTTCGAAAATATCAGCGAAAAAAGCAACCTCTCCCTGTTTAAAAGTGTCTAGTGGAGGGTGAAGGAATTAATGTTTTTAGTATTTTTTCGGTATTTGTCGTCTGCAGGGTAGAGCTTCAAAACGATACTGATCTTGTGAACGCCCGTTGCCCCTGTCGAAAGGTTAGGCAGACAGGCAAACATACATACATACATGTATATATTGGTAAACTCAAATTTTCGACCCAAACCTATTAAAAAGCTTGCCTTATCTCTGATTTCCCTTTATGTAAAATTTCAAATGTTTAGCCCATAAATTGGATTTAGTAATTGGTAAAAACCGTAGATATCAAATTTAAAAAGAAAAAATGACCTCTCCGGTCTCTACAAAATTATTCAGCTGGTCTAAACATTTGAAATTTTACAAAATTCAGAGATAGGGCAAGCTTTTTCATCGGTTTGGGTCGAAAAATTTTAGTGACCAATATATAAATGTATGTATGAATGTTTACCTGTCTGCTTAAAACTTTCGACAGAGTCGACGGATGTTCACGAGATCAGTATAGTTTTGAGGTTCGACCTTTCAGAGGACAAATATCGAAAAATTGGCTAAAAACATTAATATCTTCACCTTAAATTGGACACTTTTCTACATGGGGGGGCACTTTTTTCGCCAATGATTCGAACTGGCATCTAAAAATTTTCGACCCAAACCGATTAAAAAACTTGCCCTATCTCTGAATACACTTTATGTAAAATTCAAATGTTTAGACCAGAAAATGTCTGAGTAATTTGGTAGAGAGCGCAAAGGTCAATTTTTTTAAAACTTTGGCCCCTATTCTGACCCTTTAACATTTAGTGTTTTGGGATCAAATCAAGTTATTAAGTTAGATCCATGTCCAAGGAACCTATATCTAAAATTTCAATATTTGATACCCAAAATTGGCGGAGGAATTTGGTAGAGTTCCCAAAGGGCATATCATTGAATTTTAACCCCTTAACAGCCAAATTTCTGGCCGAAAACGGATTACAAATATTTTCCCAATGGTATATGTTGAATTGCGTATGTTAAACGAAGGCTAGACAATCGAAAGGAGAGGATGACATAGATACATACATACATACATACATACATACATACATTTATATATAGGTAACTAAAAATTATCGACCCAAACCGATTTAAAAGCTTGCCTTATCTCTGAGTAACCTTTATGTAAAATTTCCAATGTTTAACCCATAAATTTTCTGAGTAATATGGTAGAGACCGCAGAGGTCATTTTTTTTTTAATTTGACCCCTTAACAGCCAAATTTCTCTCCGAAAACGGATTACAAAGATTTTCACCAATCTCCATACCCTGTATATCAAATTTCGAGGCTGTAGACTGAAAATTGACAGAGGTATTCCGTAGAGAAATATAGTAGACAGACACACACATACACATACGCTTTCACTTTTATATATCTATCTAGCTATACTCCTATGAATTCGTTTTTCATTTATATGTATTAATATTCATATTAAAAACCCTCTGTTCTATTTATTTAAAAACAAAATACAATTTTCTCATATATGGCTTGTGGAATTGCATTCACTAGCAAAAGATCTAGGTAATTTGCATATTCTCTAAACAATAATTTTAATTAATTCCCTATTAGTTGCTTCGGTTTTCTAATGGGATAATCATCTTTAGTTAACTATTACGTGTAATTATATTCATGCAGATATTCTACATGATTTATACTTGCATAATATTTGCGTAAAAAGTTTATAGTAAACAAAAATTGTTTCCATATATATTTATGTATACGCATATACTTTTGTTTGGCACATTTTGCCTACCAAACTCCTCGTAGACTTTTTGGTCTGCAGACATGAAACTTCATATATAAGGTACTGTAACCCATGCAAACCTTTATGTTTGGACTTTAGCCCGGAAAAATCGGTGCAAAAGTGTGAAAATTAAGAAAAATGAAATTTGCCAGGTGAAGGTCGAACGGCGGCATTATGAATGCATAACGTAGGAGTTATTGGTTCATGTTTAATTTTAAGCCTTGCAGTAAACATGTTTTCATAACCCAGTCATTGACGGCAGAGGCAAAATAAATCGTTAGCTGAAAGTTTAATTTCGATTCTCGGTGGTGGCGCATGGGTTTTTTTTTTTTGTATACTTTTAAAACCATTACTATATAATGCATCACATCTATATATCCATCTCTCTCTCTCTCTCTCTCTCTCTCTCTATATATATATATATATATATATATATATATATATATATATATATATACTAGCAGGGGTACCCGGCGTTGCTCGGGTGTTTGGAGGTGTATGCTGTGCAAAAAAAACAAAAAAATGGTAAATTTTTTTAAACTTTGACCCCTATTATGACCCCTTAAAATTTATAGTTTCGGGCTCAAGTCACTTTATTAAGTTAGATCCATGTTCAAGGAACCTATATCTAAAATTTCAAGTGTCTAGACCCAAAATTGTGGGAGGAGTTTGGTAGAGTTCTTAAAGGTCAAATCCTTGAAATTTGACCCCTGAACAGCCAAATTTCTATCTGACACCCGTCACATCGATTCTCCCGAATCTCAGTACCCGGTATTTCAAATTTCGAGTCTATAGACTAAAAATTGACAGAGTTATTGCGTAGGGAAATGTACACAGACAGACAGACAGACAGACACACACATAGACACGTTCACTTTTATATATATATATATATATATATATATATATATATATATATATATATATAGTTAACGTGTCTGTGTGTGTGTCTGTCTGTGTGTGTGTCTGTGTACATTTCCCTACGCAATAACTCTTTTTAGTCTACAGACGCGAAATTTGATATACTGGGTACTGAGATTTTGGAAAATCGATGTGATCGGGTTTCAGCCAGAAATTTGGCTGTTAAGGGGTCAAAGTTTTACGATTTGACCTTTGAGAACTCTACCAACTGTACAAAACTCCTCCGACAATTTTAGGTCTAAACACTTGAAATTATAGATATAGTTTCCTTGGACATGGATCTAACTTAATAACTTGATTTGAGCCAAAAATAATAAACGTTGAGGGGGCAACTATTAAGTGGTCAAAGTTTTAAAAATTTACCGCTTTTAAAAACAATTTTTTTGCTTAACATACACCTCCAAATATCGGGCAACGCCGGGCTGAAATGCTAATATATGTATAAAAGTGGAAATGTCCGTCTGCCTTTTCTCTATGGTAGTTAACGAAAACTCTTATACAGCAAGGCATTACTTTACATATCCACATTTTTAATATATACATATGCACATACCCTTATAAACAGTACATAGTGGCTGAGCAAAACCGGATGGAACAGTTGTATGTATATAAAAATGACCGTGTCTATGTGTGTGTGCATTTCCCCGCGCAATAACTCTGTCAATTTGAAATCTACAGACTCAAAATTTGATATACAGGGTACTGAGATTTGGGAAAGTCTGTGTGATTGGTCTTCGGCCAGAAATTTGTCTTTTGAGGGGTCAAAGTTCTCGTATTTGACCTTTGAGAACTCTACCAAACTCCTCCGACAATTTTGAGTCTAAACACTTGACATGTTAGATCTAGGTTACTTGGACTTGGATCTAAGTTAATAACTTGATTTGAGCCTAAAACAATAGATTTAAAGAGTCATAATAGGGGTCAAAGTTTAAAAAAAATTACCTCTGCAGTCTCTACCAAATTACTAAGAAAATTTCTGGTTTAAACATTTGAAATTTTACGTAAAGGGTATTCAGAGACAGGGCAAGCTTTTTAATCAGTTTGGGTCGAAAATTTTTAGTTACCAATATATAAATGTATGTATGTATGTATGTATGTCCTCTCCTTTGGATTGTCTAGCCTACGTCACTTCTGGTTTGGATGTGGTCGTAACAGCAAAGACATCAGGTTTTCCCCCGTTCTTTTCTTCCTTCGCGTCAAGGGTTCGAGCCTGCCTTCCTACTACCACTTTTTTTATCTCAACATGCACATCCAAACACCCGGGCAACACCAGGCTGAAACGCTAGTATATATATATATATTTATATTGCACATATCCGACTTGCAAACACACATACCCTTAGACTAAGTGTTTAAATGCAGGGAACTCATAGACATATGTACTCATGAAATAGTGTTAAAACCAGTCATATTTGTTATACATTTATGTAAATGTTGCTTATTGGCGAGGTTATATGTTCAATCCTCATTGTACGGGTTCCATCGATTTTTTATGTATGTATCAAAGCAGTTTGTGCTATACTTTTTCTTGAATTCTGTATTTTACTTGTAGGTAGTTTTTGTTTGTTTTATTTTTAATTATGTCATTGTAAGGATTCAGAGGTCGGATTGGTGACCTTTGACGCCTTTCATTTGAAGCTTCAGCCGTCCGAGAATTCTCTTCGCGTATTTCCACATTGACATCCAGATTTATTTCATTTTTATTAATTTTGTTTTCTTAAGAGGTTCGGTTTATTTTAGTTCTGTTACATATATTTTTAAAGATTGTATTGACATGATAGCCATTCATTTGTGTTTTAATTTATCAAATTTTCTGTAAGTTTTTCTAGTCATCTATTTGACTGATCAGTTTTTATAGTTATCTTTTTGAGTGGTCAGTTTTTATAGTTATCTGTTTGAGTGGTCAGTTTTTCTAGTTATCTATTTGAGTGGTCAGTTTTTCTAGTTATATATTTGAGTGGTCAGTTTTTATAGTTATTTATTCGAGTGTTGCCCTGAGGTTATTGATGTGTTTTTTGTACAACATTGGCGAATGTTTTTTTTTCTCATATAGTTTGCAACAATGCTTCTTGCTTTTGAGAATGGTACATTGTGAGTGTGTTTTACGTACATTATCTTCTTTTCATTCTTGTAAACATTACTGGTCCTTGACAAGACACGGTTTTCTTCGTAGTTGTTTTCACAGTTTATATTTTTGCACTCAATTATTGTGTGGTTTGGTTCACCGTCACCACCTGTCCCACACACTTCGCGTCCTCTACAAATATCTTTGTGATGACCAAATTTCTGACATTTTGAAACATCACAGGAGAGCTGGCATGAATTCATCTTCCTTTTCTATTGAATTGCCAATCCTGATATCTTCTCGTATCGATGATTTATCAAAGATGAGTATATATACGCATGTCTGTATCGATTTTTGTTTTGTTTAGTCGTATGGAAATTCTTTTTTATTCTTTACACGCTGTTTTTTAACGTTGTTTCAATTTCTTCTTGTGTTGCTAATGAAAAAACTCTGCTAATTATATGACGTTTTGAGGTATTGAATCTAGCGTCTGTATACACTTTGTATTTGATATGGAATGTATTCATTTTGAGCAAATGCACTGTGTTTTATTACTTATTAACTTCTGCTAGCCGATTGCTATTTTGAAGTTTTTAAATATGGGGGTAGGTTGTGTTTACTATATAACTTTTCAATCAGAAAATTGGATAATTTTTCCAGTTTGATTTCATTCAGTGATTTAATAATAATACGTTTTGACAACTCTAAGCCGGTTCCAGAATTTTAATCTGATCAATACTTTGTTGATTTTTTTTAAAGAGCAAGTCATGATTGAGTTTTTATTTTCATTAAACACCACTACGGAGTCGAGCTATGGATGGGCCTAAACCAAGGGGGTAACTCATTCGCCTTGGTTGAGACGGGGATACTATACCAGTATACTTATGCAAAAAAAACAGATCCTCTGCCGAATTCTGGGTGTTGTTTTGATCAAACTAGAGTTATCAGTTCTTTCTCCTAACAGAATTGACCCTAATCCCCCAGTTTTCTAGCTCATATAAAAGGTTGGGAAGAGTGCCACAAAGGCAGATTAGATAGTAATACGGTTGAGAGAAGAAAAAACTATATATGAACTAGGGCATGTCGGGACCAGCCGAATAATCGGATCGAACCCAATACGAAATGTAAGGGCCACAGTAGTGTATTGTAAGACATTGACCACTCTATTGCGGGATCAATAAATTTTCACCAACCAGAATTATGTCCTGACGCCTTACGGGTCGCTAACCACGGCCAACAGATTGCCTGATTGGTGGATCGTACCACTCAACAGAGGTTCAGTAAACTTATTCTACAGCCCCAGGCGACAGGGTGGTAAATATAAAAAAATACACGATTATTATAATGATATATTAACTTAAAATACAGAAAAAAACATTACGATACTCTGGGGTCTGTATCGCTATTTATATATGTCTATCCTTATTTTACTGAGAAGAAATATCGGTAACGATTATCCCCCTTAGAACAACTCATCAAGTAGTCTCCCTTGACTAACCGATTTATTCTAAGTCTACGCTCTCACCACCCCAAATAGAACGCAGAAACACAAACAACAAATAATTAAATCTCCTCAGTATAAACATAAACTACTATATAAAAATAAATAAATAAATTAGAAATAAAAATAAGTAAAAAAAAAACAAACAAACAAACTCAATCATATTAAATTAAAAAGCCACCCACAAGACCCGGACAATTATTTAGCCCGATACTCTTACTGTTTACTTTTTACAACAACACGTTTGAACCAAAGATAAACTATTATAAAAAAAAACGAATAAATAAAATACAATATAAAATAAAATAAATAATTTAGAAATATAAAATAAGAATTGAGGAAAAACCCCTAACCATATACTACCCGCAAGTTCCGAGCGATGATTTACTGCGGGATAGTTACTGCTTACAACAGCACGTTTGTCAAAGTCAAGTAAATATCTGACGAAGAGATCTTTCTCGAAATATTATATTACACGGACATACCACCAGACCGACTTTCCAAGGTGACCACTGTGCAAATATAAATATACTGCGTATATGAAATATGAATATGTACACATATATTTATAACTTGTATTAATAAATTTCTCACCTGCTTCAGCTTGTGTCTTTCCGTTACTTCTGCATTGTACCGCTTTCTACAATTTTATTTAACTATCTACTATGCAATGCTTCAAGCAAACTACACCACCCTCTTAACATTGTTTATATTTAAATTACAAGTAAATCATTTTTTACTTTCAATTGATTAACCATCTCGCAGTAGTTAGACAAATGAAACCAAGAGCTGATAACCGTCGAAAGATACAAGATTGGAGTATTTTTCTCGAAAAAAATTAGAATAATATACTGAAAAAATGCCGAGCATTAAGGAAATCTTACTGTTTTGAATGTTTCATAACAGATACGTCTTATTAACGCCATATTACAAAATTTAACGACTTTTTTAGTGAATATTTTTATGAATACTTCTGTCTCAATGATTTTATGGAAACCTTACAAAATTATTATTTTATTACATTTGTTTCAGGATGTCCCTTTAAAGCTGCTTTTTCGCGATGGTAACGTAAGACACAATGTCTATGTTTAATGCCAATGCAGCATCACCGAAAAGGAGTAAAATAAAAAAATTTCCCCAGTTTGGAAGATTGTTTTTGACTGATTGAGAAAAGGAAATATGAAATGTGATATTAAAATAGATACTTCACTTCGCTCTCTATCAAAAGATTTTAAAAAGTGCTAATGCCATAATTAGTTAAATCAACAAATGAAATCATTAAGTATGCTAATAAGCAGAATTAAATTTTAAGCGATGGGAATTTTTCCAATTTGTAAATGGCTATAGTAGAGGGCTGCTTCATAGCTGGCTGGAACATGATCCACATAAAATTAAATCTCCTTAAAGATTACCGCTCTACATATCTAGCACGATCTACCCGAATAGTAACAAAATTGAACCCAACTTTACTGGAGAGGTCCTCAGATGTCGAAAACCGTTTTCGTCTAGCAATTTCTTGCCTCAGACGGCTTACGTGGGAATTACCTTTTTACTGTTTCCTCGACTGTTCCAACAAGATTAAATGATAATTAAACGTAAACAAATAGTCATGCGCCATTTTCACATAATGATGCCCCTGTATATCTCGAAACTAATCGCAATAGCCGTTGATGTCTCTAGTGAAGATTTGTCTTTTGGTGAGTGAACGAAATGAAAACAAAAATTTGGATAACAATGGTCTAGCCGTCTTTCTACTCAATAAAATTCTTACCGTTTTACCCATCGTTACAAATTCTTTTATTTATGCATTATGTATTGCTTATCTAACTAATGCCATTCTAATCCTCGATGGTGTTTTGGCTTTGTATAGCAATCATTGTTTAGTATAAATACAAACTAAATTTGATTAGCACTTTAATAGGCGATTATTTAAAAGTACAATAAGTACGTAAGCAAAACCCCAAAAGGGTATCAACATTGATGGCTATTCTATACTCAGACAAACCGACATCTAACAACATTAAATTCCGATGCAAACGACTGTAGGAATTTAAGAAAGTAAAAAAAAACAAGGAATTTGCAAGACATAAACAGAATAATGCAAGGAGATACAGAAATAATAAAGAAACGGAAGATATTGTAAATATCTCACAAACTGAGAAAAGCTGCCTAAAAGCTATCGAGATTCCCAGAAACCATATATGAGACGTAATGAGTCTTACAGAATACAGAATATAAAATGAAAAGATAAAAGGATAAAAGAATAAAATACAAGAAGGGGAGATGAAAAAATGATAACGAAATACATAGAATAGAGAACAAGTTGAAGAAAGTAAATGCCAGTGATTTAGAACAGAAAGAAAAATTGACGAAATGATAACAAAAGAATTTGAATTATATAAGAACATTAAGAGATTACGATGGTCTATCCAAGCGTATATAAGAAAGATAGAAAAAAATACGGAAAAAATATAAGTGAAATAATGGGTCTTATGCAATTAAAGATGCGGAAAATGAAAAGAAGAATAAAAGGCTTACAGACGAAAGAGCGAAATCAAAATAGAATGAAATGGTTTGAAAATAAAAGAAGTAATGAAACAGAAAAAGTGAGGACATAAATGAAAGCTTAAAATGAAAAATGAGAAACGGGAAATCGACTGATGAATAACCATGTACACAAATTTAAAAGAGATACAGAAAATAAGACCATAAAATGTTATATCGTTGTGAATTAAAAAATGCATCGAATAAACAAACGATTCTGTTTTGATCTTTTTATGATAAGAAAAGTGGAACCGCAAAAATAACAAGAAAAAAATCACTTCAGCAACGTCAAAAAAGTATTCATGAATAATAACAAATAATTCGATCTAAATTCACTCTAGAAGAGAAAAAAAATTCAAAATATCCGAAAAGTGCAATAAACATCAGCAGACACAGAAAAATTGACATCAACTTTCTAAAATAAAAATGATAAAATAAAATTCATATTTCGAGTTGCACCCCCTCTCCAAAAAAAAGCTTCGACATCAGGGAATTGGGCCATAAAGAAAGTAGACATTTTTTTAACCTTTTACAAGGTGGGGAATAATATTTCACACTATTGTTCCGGATATATATATATATATATATATATATATATATATATATATATATATATATATATATATATACACATATATATATATATATATATATATATATAAATATATATATATATATATTATTTGTTATTGTAGGCGATACTTTTTTAGAATCTCGCAAGATCCAGCCACTCTGGTGAGTCGTAGACGATAAAACACCTGTTAGTGGATAATTATATTTAAAGAAATAATATATATGCCGCTCCCCGTTTAGGGGGTACTAAATTGGTCAAAGGGAAAATTATTCCCCACTCGTATTTAGGTAAAAATGTACTTTCGCATAAATAATTGAATTCATTCCAAAAAAAGTGTCGCTAACAAAAACAATAAAAAACATCTACATTAAAACGCGATACATTCAGTAGTCGGGCGAGATTAGCCGCGTGGTAGAGGTTTAGGCTTCTCATCATGGAGTTCCGATTTCGAATTTCGCCAGATTCAGTAATTCTGATGAGTCGTAGACAACGAAGAACGTGTCAGGGATAATTATATTTAAAAAGTGTGTGTATATATATATATATATATATAGAGAGAGAGAGAGAGAGAGTTATAATTATTCTTATATGTGCACATATTTATATAAATACTTATATAGACTTATGTATATATATACATGACGAATGTCGTCACAACCAACTTACAAATGAATTTAGTTTTTATATTTTCCATACGATGACAACCCTCTCTAGACATCTCACTTATCACTTATTAAAAATGTGCCATTCAACGCCACATAACCTCTCATTTAAAGAAAAAAATAAACCAAAATAAAAAGCATATTAACAACCAGCACTAAAGTTAAGTGCAGAAATGTTTGCACACAAACATAAACATTTCCAGAAACAATCCTAATCAAAAAAGTTCCAACATTAACATGATAGCATTTAATATAGTTACTAACATATAAACAAGAATATATATGTGTGTATGTGTGTGTGTGTGTGTGTGTGTGTGTGTGGGTATGTGTGTTGTTGATAGTAAAAAAATTAATTAAAAAATTTAAAAAATAACATGTAATACAGTAACTAACATATAAAAATGTAGGTATATATATGCATGTATGGTCATCGGCCGATTTCTCGTATCCGAGAATTTCAGTTTCCTCTTCCCTCAGTGTTTGGATCGTAGATGGCTTCTCAGACCAATCTGAGGGTAGGAATTTGCGTGCGCAGAGAAGTTGTTGGTCAACACGATTTTTTCTTGCCTGCCTCTTGATCTCCACCAGTCTTCTTCTTTCTGCCTCATATCCTTTGGTACCATGTATGATGGATTAGCGCCACAGGTACCGATCCTGAGATGTTGTTTCCCAGATATGAAGATCAAATTCGGTGTCTTTTCGGGTGGATTTGAGTTGGTCCTTATATCGCAGTAGAGGGCGGCCGATAGGCCTTTTTCCTGTGGCTAGCTCCGAGTAGAGGGTTTGTCGAGGGAATGTTTTCATCCATTCTGAGGATATGTCTCAACCAATGGAGTCTGTGCCTCATGGTGGTGGCCTCAATACTGCAGCTGTTTGCTCTCTGAAGAACGCTTGTGTTGGTTACATGGTCATACCATTTGATGTTCAGTATAGCTCGAAGTTTTTGTTGGTGGAATTTTTCCAGTTTAATGAGATCACTTTGGTCCAGTTCTCACACCCATACATAAGCGTAGGTATAACAATAGCTTATAATAAATGTATATATATATATATATATATATATATATATATATATATAAGTGTGTGTACGTGTGTTGCTGATAGCAATAAAAAATAAATTATTTAATCTTCCCCCCAACAGACAACTGTCTAGAAAAAAATAATTAAAAATAAAATAAAATAAAACAATTTAATAAATTATTTATAAAAAAAATGCAACCGTAAGCATGTTTATTTAACAACAAAAAAATTTACCCGATGATGATCAGGAATCGAACGCGCTCGAGGGAAGACTTTAATCCAAATTTCAAGATGTTGCCCATCTAACCGTTCATTTCATTTGGTACGTCGAAATGCACAATTCTTGAGAGGACCTGCTTCATAGCGCAAAATCATTAAAGTAATGTCAACTTTTGAATTTTTTTCTGACCTTAACTCATCAGAGGAAATGGAACTTATCAATTTTCAAAGAAAAAGAAATATTAGCATGATTACAAAATCCGAATATATATATATATTTATATATATATATATATATATATATATATATATATATATATATATATATATATATATCGTAATTACAAAAATATATATGGCGATTAAGCTACACTGAATATACCGCGTTTCATCAATCCTAGGAATCTTCAGGCATAAGCCTAGAATTGATGAAACGCGGAATATTCAGTGTAGCTTAATCGATATATGTATTTTATAAATTACTAACTAGCTCTACCTACGTATTGAACACTTTTGAAGTAAATACTTAAAGTTTACGCATAAATTTATACTTTTGTATATTAATTTTATGTGAGTAAATGGACTAGTTATGTATATATATATATATATATATATATATATATATATATATATATATGTACATATTAGTGATATCAATTCGTTACGGAATATGATAATATGATTATTGAATAAACTAGTTATCACTAACTCTTTGAGTCGTATGCGTAGTGTAATTTTGTTTTTCTTTCGTTTACCCCTGACACGGCTACTATTTTGGACCATGCTTAGAAAAGATAAAGAAGATGTTGGTTTACATTATTTATACACTTCTGCATATCAGTACATTCAGGGAAACAGGAAAAACAGGAAGGGAATTTCAAAGTAGCTGTTTGAAGGAAGAAAGCAATCTGGCATTTAGGGACCTCAACCGTGAAGGAGTGGCATTTTGTTGCTAAGCGGGTGTGTTGGGGATATGTACATCGAGGGGGGCACAGGTGCTGAGAGTTAGAGAACAGTAGGCACGTCGACTTTTACGCTTAGCTTGCTTTTGTTGCTGTATAGCAAGAAATAGCAACTACGTGTGAAATTTCGTTAAAAAATATTCGATATAATATTTGCATGAGATATTAAGTTACTACGATGGATGTATTTAACCATTTGTTTTTAGTAGTATAACAATAGAAAATATGCTTTTAAGTAAACTAACTTTGCTGCCCGGCGTTGACCGGGTGTTTGGAGGTGTGTGTTGAGCAAAAAAAAATATAAAATAGTGGAAAAGTGACGCTAAGGCAGAAAAGAAAGTGAAAGAAAATCTGACGTTTTACCGCTACTCCCTGGTTCGAGCAGAAGTCAAAAACGTTGAAATTTATCAAAGTCAATCAAAAACAAAAACAAAGACTTGCAGGGATGGCGTTTCTTTTCAACCTACCAGGAAAGCAAATTAGCTTAATGTGGGAGTAAAACCCGCTCTCCCAAAAAGGGGGCACTCTGAGAGTATCCAAATAAATAATAATTGTCTCAGTATGTAGGGTTTTGCCTACATTTACCAAGGACCAATTACAGGACGGATACTACCCGGTTCGAAACCCAGGCGGTTTTATTCCAATAGTTTTGCTTTATTTATACGAAAATAACAAACAAAAACTGGAGACGACGGAACAGTGGGAATTTTGTTCAACTCGTTAAAAAAAGAGACAATGTACGTTTGCGTTTTGTTCAACTCGTTAAAAAAAAGAGACAATGTACGTTTGCGAATGCGAGATATTACGATTTGGGAAGTATGCGGAAACTTCTTGTGGAAGGAACCCGATACAAAAAGACGTTCCTAGACGTTCATAAACGCTCGTGCCCATTTTTCTCTTTATATAATAGACTAGCAGGGGTGCCCGGTGTTGCCCGGGTATTTGTCGGTGTGTGTGTAGGAAAACAAGTTTTCGTAGGCAGGTAGGCTCGAACCGGACTCCTTGAAGCGTAGGCGTGAAACAAAACTTGATGACTTAGTGCGACGTTAAGAGAGCAGCGTAATTGAGAATCCTTCAAATTAAACGATTAAAAAGTTAAGTGAATGATTTCACACAGATGCGTATATTTATTGAGGTCAAACATCACGCCATAAAGGAAAGAAATCCCAAACTTTACTTGGGCTGCATGCCAGTTTTTTCAGAACGTCCAAATGAATAGCCAGTGTTTAACATGAGGGGTTTTCTTCCGTATTGATCAAAGCTTATTCTTAAAGCCAGGGAAAGACGTTTTCTTTGATTACTTTCGCTTTATTTATACGGAAAAGCCGAACACATAGACGGGACCACGGGATAGCATGAATTTTATAAAATAAAAGTCGCTCAAATAAAAGATGGACACGAATCCCTTCACAAATCGGATATATTATAATCTGGGAAGTATATAAACAGTTCTAAAATGTGGTATCCTTCCCCGAGCTCCCCTCCCCCGAAAAACCCTTTGCCGGATATACAAAACAATGCACATACACACAAACATTTTCGCTTATTTTCGCTTTAATATAATAGATAGCTTAAAATTTAAGTCCTTGTGATGTCTTCTATCGGTGGATTATGAAAATACGTAACTATGTTCAAAGGAATATTTTATGTTCTCGTATATCTTCAAATTTACGTCACTGTTATCTTAATTTTTTTATAACTATTAAACACGTAAGAATTCGCGGGTATTGTTCTGCAAATCTACTGTTTTAGTCATATATATTATGCCTATTACGTACTCTATACAAATCATAAGATTCTACTTGCTTATGATCATACAAGTTCTAAAAACAGTATAATTATCTCAACTTGCTACACGAATAGGCTATGCCACGTTCCCAAAAGATGTTTAAGAATGAGGAATGGCACTTCCAGCAGGATAGAGAACTTCCCCACTATCATCATGACGTAAGAGCATATCTTGATAGTCACTTGCGAAACAGATAGTTAGGACGAAGAGGAAGTATCGAGTACTGTCTACGCTCACCAGAATTGATGCCCTCATGGATTTTTCTCTTTTTGGGGAGCGAGAGGGCATGCTAAATAATGTATGAGCTGAAAGCAACCATTGAAAGATGTGTCAACATAATAATTGAACTGATTAGGAACGTTTTCGATTCAATTAGTAAGCGTTGTCAGCTGTTCATGGACCACAATGACCAATAATTTTATCAATTTCGACCCTATATTTGTTCACAATATTTAAATGTATGTACCTTTTTCTTATAATAAATATTGCTTTATGGTCATTTAATGAGTGTGTATATTTTATTGGGACACCCTGTATATTAAGTAATTATTATAAAAAGAGTTGACTTAGGATTATGATGATGCAGACAAAACTAATATACCTACACATTTTGAAGATTGGTATTATCTCGTGTAAAATAAACTTAAGCAGGTAGAAGTAAGGTATTTCAGAAAAAGGGGCAGATTGTACTTTTGTGGCTACAAAAAAAAGCGAATAACAGAATGCAAAAAATCCAGTAGATGAGAGATGTATTTGTTTTAAATGCACTCAATCCGGTGGAAATATTTCTCATCTAAAAATGATTGATAAAATAGCAGTAAAATCTAGAGAAGGTTAAAAAAAAGTTAAATCAAGAGAAAAAACAGTAAGGCGTATAATTGACAATCGTTCAGATGAATCGAAAAACAAGGATATATATATATATATGTATATATATATATATATATATATATATATATATATATAACTACTTCATTTACTGACATAAATTAATATACGAAAGTATAAATTTATGCGTAAACTTTAAGTATTTACTTCAACAGTGCTCAATACGTAGGTAGAGCTAGTTAGTACGTTATAAAATATATATGGCGATTAAGCCTGAAGAATCCTAGAGTGGAAGAAACGCGGATTCTGTGTAGCTTAATCGCCATGTATATTTTATAACTTACAATATATATATATATATATATATATATATATATATATATATATATATATATATATATATAACTACTTCATTTATTCACATAAATTTGATATACGAAAGTATAGATTTATGCGTAAACTTTAAGTATTTACTTCAAAAGTGCTCAATACGTAGGTAGAGCTACTTATGCGCCTGCCGAATCCTATAGTTGGATGAAACGCAGAATATTCAGTGTAGCTTAATCGCCATATACATTTTATAAATTACTATATATATATATATATATATATATATATATATATATATATATATATATACTATATATATATATATTTATATTTATATATATATATATATATATTGAGATATATATATATATATATATATTGAGATATATATATACATATATATATATATATATATGTGTATATATAAAGTAATGTGATTTATAATTTAAAAACTTTTAAAATTTTTAAAATTTACAAATCAAAATTTAATTAAATTAAAAATCAGTTTCATAAGAAGGAACAACAACAAAGTCAATTATCTGTACGATCGTTTCGGAAATCCGTGCTTTTTATTTGTGGTATACATGAAGTCACGTAGAACAATTATACATAGTTTTTTTGGTAAGCACGGTCTCCTCATCAGCAAATTTAGGAGGATTTCTATTGAATTGAAAAGACACCAAAAATAAACCTAGCATTAAAAGTAAGGCAGATGAATCTGAAAAATTGAAGTAAAAGGTTTGGATTTAAAATTTATAAGAAAATTAATAAAAAAATTGGTATAGGTTAGAGATAGAAATGAGTAGAAAAAATATATTTTTTTTTTGAATTTACATAATAAATTTGATTTAAAAATATATAGATATATAGTTACCTTTTAGTTTTTCTTTTTTTGAAATCAGGAACTGTATTTAAAGTAGTCATTTAGATGTTTGCTATAGCTTTTTATTTTATTGAATGATGAATTTTAAAAGGGCGACGCTCGTGCAGTAAATTGTTTCCGTTAGCGTATTTTGATTTAAAGACGCTACAGTTAATATCTATAGAGAGAGAGTATTTATTTTGCAAGTTTTTAAGGGGAGATAATTGTCATGGCTTTATTTATTATTTGATTTACGAGTAGAATAGAACAATAGAAATCCTCCTAAATTTGCTGATGAGGAGACCGTGCTTACCAAAAAAACTATGTATAATTGTTCTACGTGACTTCATGTATACCACAAATAAAAAGCACGGATTTCCGAAACGATCGTACAGATAATTGACTTTGTTGTTGTTCCTTCTTATGAAACTGATTTTTAATTTAATTAAATTTTGATTTTTAAATTTTAAAAATTTTAAAAATTTTTAAATTATAAATCACATTACTTTATATTGAATTAGCTCTAGGACATTTAACTATCGAGCTTATTATATATCTAAATTACAACGAGCATTTCCTGTATTTTAATTAAACTAGTAATTTCACTATTACATTAAAATACACTTAGCTCTTTAGACTATTATTCTAACCTCCTTTAAATTATATATATATATATATATATATATATATATATATACATATATATATATGTACTGTATGTGTTTTGTTTTTGATTGAGGCCGACCATCAAACACGCGTGTGAATATCTTTCTTTCTAGTCTTCCATCACCTTTAACCCTCCCAACTCTTTACCAATCATTTCTATATTTAAACACAGATTCAAATCCGCCCCTTAATGGATCTTATTAACATACAACCAAATCTTATTTTTAACATTTGAGGTAATCTCTATATATTAATTCTCTGTGACGAGAAAGACTTGATATTTTCAATGTAAACTTTACTTTAGTATAAGCTGTATCGCCTGAAGAGATCTGTAGTTACTAGTAACTAACTGACCGAAACATTATCATGAATGTGTAGCAACATACTACTGTATTGTAAACACAAATATATATATATATATATATATATATATATATATATATATATATATGAGAGAAAGAAAATTAAAACTGTAAGTTGAATTTTACAATCAAACTTTATTGTTCGACTGAATACTCCAAGAAAGAATTTACAAAGTCTTTATTCCGTGGAGTTTCTAAGAATGCTATTCTTTTTATTCTTCTCATCAGAGGACATGAAAAAATCAGCAATTGTTATTTGTAGCAATTATAGATATTGCTAGTTAAGGCATTGAGTGAAACCACAATTTATTGTAGTTATAATTGGCCAAATAAAAAAGACATGAATAAATGTTGGATATGTAAAAAACAAAAATTAAACAAAATCAAAATAAAAACAAACGGCACATAATATTTCAGTGTGCATGAAAATCCTCTAAAGTTGATACGAAATGCGAAAATATTTCTTTAGAGAGAATCGGGTCCAAAATAATCAAGCGCTGTGTTGGCCTTTTGGGCAAGATCAAAGCGTAGTTTCTGTTCTTCAGATGCTGCACTTCCATTTCTTGTTCTCTTTTGGTGAAGGAGCTGTCCTTCATACCTGAGACATTTTTTTTTTGTATCTTTTCTCCATGTTAAAAAACGACCCTGGTGTCTAACTCTTCCCCGTGGGGAGATATTGTAAATAAATACAATAACAGAAGCCTGTTATTGTAAGTGAGTAAATATGAAATAGGATAGGCAAGGATTCGAACTTGCGAAGCTAGATTTAGAATTGAGAATTCCAATCATAAGTTCTGCCTTGACAGAGTACAAAATAGACTTCGTGGCTTAGTGGGGGATGCCCTTTTCTCTACCCTGCAACCTCTCTCCCACAGAAGAGACGTTGCGAGCCTATTCTTGTTTTATCGTTATTTCCATGGTAGGTGCTTGTCTGAACTCCAATCTCTTGTCCCCCCTCGCCAATCTTTTACAAAAAACACCCGTCTAGCTGAATCCACTGTGAAAATTTTCCCCCACTCTATAGCTGTGCCTAAATCAAAACGCGGATTCCATGAACAAAGCTTCTTTCTTAGAACTGCATGCCTGTGGAACTCTGTTCCGTCTGCCTGCTTCCCACCGGACTACAACTTGGATGCCTTCAAGTCCAATGTTAACAAATTCCTAATGAACCGCCCCTTAAGTAAAATCATCAAATCTCCACACTAACGTAATGTACTTGTAATAACCCTTATCCCTGAGTGGCTTCCGTACCTTGATAAGTGTGTAAAAAATTGTTTAGCTCACACAAAATAGTAAGATATATGTTTATTGGAAAAGGAATGTAATGATGAAATTTGTTTCTGTGAAAATTAAAATAGGGAATTTAATCGTCAATTGAAATTGTAAACATATTTTGTATAGAGGTTACTCGAAAAAGAGGTTACTGAACTCGTGGGATCATGTCAGTGTAGAATGTTTTGCAACGTGAAGCATGTCAAGGCAACGTGCTCGATGAGCACATGTTTAATATTGCGATGACGTGACGAGTTCTCAATATATGTAGAGTTTTAGATTCAGTCTGGGAGAAAGAGAGGAGAAGAGCCGAGATAGAGAGGTCAGAGACAGCTGCTGACACCAAACCTTGGAAGCGAAGGTTAGAGAAGAAAAGCCAGGTAAAGAAACTTTAAATTCCTCGAGCGAAATCAGGGCCGGTCATGAAATAAAGGGCGTCATCATGTGTTTTTGTATCTGCGTCGTTGTGTAGTTATTCAAAAGAAAAGGTATTGTCCATTTATGCTATAAACATCTTGATAAAACCATCATCTAAAAATATGTGTTAGAAAGTATGTGTCAAAGTATAAATGTTATAGAAACACTCCCGCTCACAGAATTGTCAAAAGCATAAATGTCAAACTCTCGGTCTATCTATCAATATATCAAATCTCTTCTCATTGTGTATTACATCCCGTTGGCTATTGTAGTACACTGTCTCTATATCTCTGCAATGTCTATTATATATATATAAGAACAGTCAGCTCTCTTTATATATATATATACCTGTCTATATCACACCAATGTCTCCATCTCCCAATAATACGAACACACCTAAGACTGTCTCTATATCTCTTCAATGTATCTTTCTATATAAGTCCTGTCTCTATCTCTACAAATAAGAACACTACATAAGAAATCACGTAACATACGCGCATATTTGTACATCATCAATAATACCATCCACAATGCAACAGCGTAACGATTAATATAATCCGATTAGAAAGCCTTCAAGACAGCGGAAATGATCATAATTGTTTTTTATGGACAGTGCAGTACACCAAAGAGAAGTCGGTCTCCAGTCAAATGGGACCGAGCAATAAAAAGCGAGCAAATCAGTATCAGAACCTTCACCATCGGCTTAATTAGAGAAAGTAATATCAGATTAAATTGTAATGGAATTAAGATCAGGCTAAGCGGGGAAAAATCAGTCCTGAAATAGTTCGAAGTGTAAATAAATTAATTGATTAAAGCATCTACAGATGCAATAGTTGGGGAAGTAAAACAGTATCTACAGAACATCTAGATATCTCAATATATTTTAGTCAAGCATGTAACAGACGAAGTGTATAAAAACATTATTTATAAGTGAACAATTTTGTTAGAGTGCTAAGGATGCCTTGTAGAACATCATACACCTTAAATGTTTTCTTATAAAATCAATTCTACTGAAAATATAAACAATATCAATATAAATTATCATTTATTTCCATGTAGAATATAATTTACTCTACACGTAGAATAGTATGCCTTTGCATGTAGATTATTGTTTATTTACATGTATAATATTATTTAGTTATGCTTAGAAAATATTTTAATGACATTTCGAAAATTATTTATGTATATATATATATATATATATATATATGTGTGTGTGTGTGTGCGTGTGTGTGTGTGTGCATGTGTTTATCGGGTATATAGTATCTGATTATAATATTAGAATTACATTGAAAATATTATTTACTTTTATTTAAAATATTATTTACTTTTATTTGCATTATTATTTACAAACTTATTTATAACTGTAACAAAGCTAAATACCTTATACTAAAACAGCATACCTACTACTACAACCAATTATACATATACTTATACTACTACTAGTACTACTAATAATAACAATACTCTTACTACTACTACTACTAATAATAATAATAATAATAATAATAATAATAATAATAATTCTTGGGAACATGATTATACTCGTATTAGGCAATGTGCAATTTCTCACTCTATATAAACTGAAAGATATATTTATAAAACAATTACCACATATATATTTAGGATTATTTTTCAATATATATATATATATATATATATATATATATATATATGTATATATATATATGTATATATATGCATATATATGTGTATATATATACATATATATACATATATATATATATTCTAAAGAAAAAACAATGTGAAAGCAGTATGCGGAAAAGTATGCGACGCTAGTTGCAGAGTGAAATATAATATTTATTACAAGTTCGACGAAAGTTTTTAGTACAGTTCTTTAATTAAAAAGATAAACAAACTTTTACATATGTTTTTCATTTAGATATTTCTTATTTTCATTTTATTTTTGTTTACAGTTGAATTTATTTTTTCATGAAGTTTTATTTAGAACGTTTGTCCATATTAAAATTTTAATTAATCTTTTTTATTTTAACTTAATTTTAAAATATTTAAAATTCAAAATATGTAGGCATATATTTTACTTTAAAATTTCTGAATTTTTTTTATAGGAGAATTTGGGGTGCTAAAACCAACGCGAAACATTTGACATCACAAAAACATTTATTAAACAAGCTCGACAACTTTTAAATGTAACATCAATCAGAACTTGCTCCCATACTAACGAAACTATTTAAGCGCTGCCTTAAGGAGAAGTGCTTTCCGACCCCCTGGAAGACCTCATCAGTTTGCCCTGTATTTAAGAATTCAGGTGATAAGTCATCTCCCTCTCAGTACAGACCAATAAGTCTCCTGTGTGTTATGAGTAAGTTGCTGGAATCCATATTAAACAGAGAAATAGTCAACCACCTCAGCAGGAATAACCTTCTTAGTGACACACAATATGGTTTCCGCTCTGCAAGATCTACCGCAGATGTGCTGACGGTTACATCCCACAGGATTAGTGAATCTCTTGACAAAGGCTTCCTTTCTAGGGCAATTGCTCTTGACATATCAAAGGTCTTCGACCAGGTATGGCATAAGGGTCTACTTCACAAGATTTCCAGCTACGGTATAACTGGAAATGTCTTCTCAATCATTAAATCATTTCTCTCCGATAGGCTCATAAGAGTAGTGGTAGATGGACAAAAATCGGAGGCCTGCAATATAAATGCTGGAATCCCTCAGGGGTCAATCCTGGGCTCAACTCTCTTCCTGATCTACATCAATTACCTCCCTAAACACATACTTAAATCATTCGTTGACATCTATGATGATGACACGACTATCTACGGCAACACATCAAAGGATGTAAATGACAAAGTTCTCTCTGATTCTCTGATCTCGAGCGCGTGGTTCAGTGGGGGAAGATGTGGCTGGTTACCTTTAATACATCCAAAACCAAACTCCTCATCATCAACGCTCTGATCCCCAGCTGGTCTCAATTGTGATGGATGGCTCTCGTCTGGGCGATGCCCCGTTTTTTGACAAGCTTCTGGGTTTGACCTTTACTCCTGATCTGAAATGGAACACGTACATCAAGTCTGTTGCCAAGGTCGCTGGAAAGATGGTGGGATCCTTCTACCGCTCCAGAAGATATCTCACTACTGATGCAATTCTCTATCTATATAAAAGCCAAGTACGTCCAAGGATGGAATACTGTTGCCATATCTGGGCAGGAGCTGCCAAAAACAGCCTATCCTGCCTTGACAGAGTACAAAATAGACTTCGTGTTTTAGTGGGGGATGCCCTTTTCTCTACCCTGCAACCTCTCTCCCACAGAAGAGACGTTGCGAGCCTATCCTTGTTTTATCGTTATTTTCATGGCAGGTGCTTGTCTGAACTCCAATCCCTGGTCCCCCCTCGCCAATCTTTCACGAAAAACACCCGTCTAGCTGAATCCACTGTGAAAAATTTCCCCCACTCTATATCTGTGCCTAAATCAAAACGAGGATTCCATGAACAAAGCTTCTTTCTTAGAACTGCACGCCTGTGGAACTCTGTTCCGTCTGCCTGCTTCCCTCCGGACTACAACTTAGATGTCTTCAAGTCCAATGTTAACAAATTCCTAATGAACCGCCCCCTTAAGTAAACACTTCATCAAATCTCCACACTAACGTAATGTACTTGTAATAACCCTTATCTCTGTGTGGCTTCCGGGCCTTGATAAGTGGTGAGCACTGTGTAAAAAAAAAATATATATATATATAATGTTAGACAAAGGTGGATTACATCTTAAAATAAGGTTTGCAACAGCAAGTCTTTAGTTAGTTCACAGGAACACTTTTACCTTATGTTATAACTTTGTTTCATGAAAACGTTGTCAAATTTATTTGATAAATATTTCTCTCCCCAATTAGTGTCGAATATTTTTCCAGAGAATTCATCGCCAAGCCTAAATATCAGCTTTTTTGCTATTGAGGATTCTGTAATGTTAAATGTTTTGCGTTGGTTTTAACATCCCGAAGTGTTATATAAACATTAATTAAAATGTTTTAAACTGTTAAACAAATGACTATAAAGGAAATATATTTTTTTAAATTAAAGAATCGTACTAAAAACTTTTGCTGCATTTCCTTAAGAATCTCTCTGATTGGATTCCAATTATTGTTTCTTTTAAATAAAAATTCATTGTCTGAAAATGATTCCAATTTACAATGAAAAATAGAAATAAAATTCATAAAATGTCGATGAAATAAAAACAGAATGAATTTCAATTTGTTTTTATTTGAATATTTTAAACGCGAAACTATTGTCGATTAAAAATAGCTTTCATTTAACTACGCACAAAGAGGATGTTCTAACCGGAAGCTGTAGACAATATAAGTGGTTCCAAAGCCCAATCAAGACGATTTGAGTTTTATAATATAATATAATATGTGATATTAAATTAAATGAAAAGGCTTAGAATAAAAGTTACATAGAAACTTAATTATTTCATCAGATCAATAAATAACGAAAATAAGTAAAATTATATATGTTTTTAGTCCATGACATTTTAAAGCTAAATATTCTCCATCAATATATCTTTGAATAAAAGTAGGTATTATACAGATATGAGGATAAACAAACAAAATATGACTTAAAACATTTAGATTAAAAATGAAAATTATATACAAATATATAGATGTAGATAGATTTTAATAATATATAGATATATGTGCATGAATATATACTTATATACGTGTGCTTATATATGTGTGCGTCAGGGTATAAACAACTACTCTAGTAAAAAGACGATATCATCTATATTATTTTGTTCGTCTTTTAAGATGATGGCCTCTTAAGATAATCTATATTTTACTACTTTTTATCCGCCATTTTTGTTTTAATGTATTTTTGTTCAGAGAGATAGTACATACATAATTTTGTGTGGATGTGTGATTTTCTATATTTCCGTGTCTGTGTGCTTATTGCTTGTGTTCATACGTATGTGTTAGAGAGCTGAAGTGTTAGAAGTCTAGACAAAAGCAATTTCAGATTATTGCATATTTTAAAAATAAAAACGCTTCCATCCGTTTTCGTTATTTTCGTAGCCACTTTGCTGACAACGAAGTGTGCAACGTGGCTCGCGGCGTTTTATTCAATTCTTATTGTCATGGTTGGAAATGTTTACTATTAAAAGATTAAAAACAAATCGTATTTTTTATTACGTTCGTCTTTCCCTATCACACACACATACTTATACACACTCACACAAAAATGCCCACTATCTTTAAATATTCGCTTCTGCCTTTCTTTTGATATTAACATTTTCTTCTCCCTATTTTTCTTCTATTTTTACCATTCTCTCTCTTTTACTTTCATAACCTTATTGAACTATTGTCCCATAGTTAATGTATTCCTCCCATCGAATTATTACCCCTGTCTTGTGTTTGTTTTCCCTTTCTCTCTTTATATGTATTCCTCTCTTTCTATCATTTTCATTATTTTATAAAAGACTAGCAAGAGGTGATCAGCCTTGTTCGGTCATAAAATAGGCTCAATATATTTTAACCTATGCAGATTTCGTATTTATTATTAAAGAACAAATTATCTCTATCTTTCTCTCCCCTCTCTCTCCCTCTCTCTCTCTCTCTCTCTCTCTCTCTATATATATATATATATATATATATATATATATATATATATATGTATATATATATATATATGTGTGTGTGAATAAAAAGGAAAAACCTAAAAGAGTAAAAACCAAAATAAAATCAACGTTTCGTCCCTATTTCAGGGGATATCATCAGGATTTCTAGGCGAGGGTGTACAGGAAGACGGTTATATATCACATGCGAAAGAGGAGAAGTTCAGTTCTCTTTCTGTTCTGGAGAGAAAAAATTTCATGATGAAAAGAGAATTTATATCTAGTGTGTGTGGAGGGGGGTCGGGTTATATACATATATGATTTTTTTTTTATCAACCAGGATCTAAATTAATGTTTTGTTGATTTATTATTATATTACCTATGATTGGGGCTACATTATAAAATCCTTTTCTTTGTTTGATGGTGTTAATATTTGAAATTAAAGCAGATTAAATAAGTCTCTGTTTTGCTCTATCTGGGATGGATTTTAAGATTTTTGCACGTCCAAAGCCGAAAGAGTGGCCATGTTTTTATTCTTATTTTGGTTGTTACTCTTTTAGGTTTTTCCTTTTTATTTACATAACGTCTAAAGCATCGTTTATATCTTGCTTTATTATATATATATATATATATATATATATATATATATATATATATATATATATATACAGGGTAACAAAACAAAACAGGCCCATTTCTAATTAGGCCCTGTTTCTTACTGTTTTGTCCGAATGAAATGAAACTTTGGTCATAGCTAGTTTATTATATTCAAAGCATCACATCAAAACACTAGGGTCTTTGGCCTTTTCTTAACCCGTTGACTTTAAAATGCTCAGAAAAACAATTGAATGTCCTCTATTTTTTTGGGGGGGTCATCCTGTATATGGCCTCCATTTAACTTTTTTTTTGGGGGGGGGTCACGCTATATATATATATATATATATATATATATATATATATATATATATATATATATATATATAAGCGAGACGAGATAAGTCACAGGTTAAAGATCAAGTGAAATATCCTGATAGATATTACTTGACATAATACTTTCAGGGTAATCCTAGCCAAAAAGGAGAAGCTCAATATTTAAGAATAGGGCAATATATAAGTTTAGTGGTTAAAGGTAAATTCTGAAAATGAAAATATAGACACATATGTTGGAGTTAAGAATTTATTGCTTGACACAATGAATATATAGAGGGGAGTTATGTTAATTTACTTAATCCATAGATTTTCAATATTGCCACATATCATCAGAGGAAATGAAATGCGGTTAGCAAAATGTTCAGCTGTGAATAAACGCGTATTTTGCTTTTCAGCACAAATATTGAAAAGTTTTTTGGGTGGTGAATAATAACTATAGGAAAATAATTAGAGGAAAATGAATTTCATACAACCTGGGCAATCAATTATCGGAAGGAGTACGATATCTTCCGGGGTATTATCGCCAGGTCGGCAGAATAGTGGACCAGGGCAAGAGGCTGTAATCCCATAGAACAAAAATGTATGGTTGCTCCATACTGTTTATGTATATATATATATATATATATATATATATATATATATATATATATATATATATATATATATATATATATAGTCTCTTATATTTCTCTCTCTGCATCTATATGTATTCGGTAATGCGCACACGTCCACACAAATACTTCCCCTTTTATTCCTTTTTCATTGCATTCTTAACTTCTTTTTCCCAAGTTATTGCCCTTTAGTAATACATGTCCCACTTTATATCTCCTAGTCGGCTGAAACATTTTTTACTTTTTATACGTCCACCTTTTACTTTTCTCATTTCTCCGTTCGTCCTATCTCTCCTATATGATTTTTCTCTTTACACATCGTCAACTCACTTTTTTCCTTATCACGTTCTCTCCTCTTCATCCTTTTATTTTTCTAGTCATTATACTTTACCTCGCGTTATCTTATTTTTCTCTGCTTATATATTTCCCATCTCCATTTTTTTCCTAATTCGATCTCTATTATATCCCGTCTTACATGTCGTCTTCCTCCCTCACTCTTTCTCTCTCTCACTCTCTCCATCTACCTCTACCTCTCTCTCCACATCTTCCTCTCTTTCGATTTCTCTGTTTCACCCTATTTATCGTTTAATTTCTTTTTTCTCACTCAGATCTGATATATCGTCTCATTGTTTTGACATCTGTCTGGTACAGAGAATAAAAAATTAAATAAGTTCTACAGAATGGAATAAAACACTTTCTAGAATCGTTAATATACATAAAAGATTAAAAGGGTATTTTGTAAAGAGTTGTACACTTAAGCTTGTCAAAATGAAGTTGGAAATGTTTTTATAGTATTTTTTAATGGTATGTCTCTAACAAAACTTCGCCATTGTAACAAGTTTCTGAAAGACAATAATAGTCAGTTATTATCCACATTGAAAAGCAGACTTTCTTTCAAATCAGACTACGTGACGTTTTTCTGTATATCCTTTCAACCAAGGCATGAAGCCACTTTATGTACGAAGCTAAAACAGTGGTAGAAACACAAATTATCATCCCGACGGCCGGGTTTCAATCTCCGTTTGAAGCACCTGTTTATTTAGCTGCACTAATGAACTGTAAACAGCCATACAGTACAGTCTGTGGATAGAATATATTTTATTTCATACGTTGGTAGAGGTTTCCTAAGGAAATTGCCGGCTGGCTACTCATCTTAAAACACTGTTCATTAAGTACAAACTAATTCGAGCTTCCCGACTCGGTAAAACATGTTTATATTTGTTGACATCTAGATCTCACTAACAGCACAAGTCGAAACATTGTGCGCCGATTTGAAGACCAATAAGCTATATTTAATCTTCCGCGAGCAGGAAGATCTCGAAACGTCATCACAAATAGGAAAAGAGTGCGAGAGAGTGTGAAGCAGCATCCTTAAACATCGATTCGACCATGTTCCACACAGCTTGGGATATGTCGAAGCTCACTGCACAATATTTTGCACAGTTTAAAACTCTTTTCTTATAAAGTGCAGCTTCCTCAACATTGGGAGTCTGAAGATTTTCAAACAAGGGTTCAACATACAATTCAAATGCAAGAACTTGTCCAAAATTACTCCAATTTTCTGCAAAAGGTAATTATCTCAGACAAAGCTAATTTTCATTCGAATAGATTAGTTACCAAACTGAATTACAGAACAATTTATCAAAAGCAGTTCATCCCATAAAGTGCATTGCATGGCGTGTAGTAACAGACTAGGAGATTATTGAATCTTGATTTTTAAAGATCGAGAAACTGCTGTTACTGTTACAGGATAGAGATACCGGACTGTGATTACATACTTCTTCCGCCCACAAATTGAAAATAGGCCTGGCTTATGGTTCCAACAAGATGGGGCAACGGCACATACATACGGCGTGAGAAACCATGAAGCTTCTCAGGCAATGTTTTGGCGACAACATTACCTCTCGCTATGGAAAATGATCGCAATGTTCCCCAGTATTGACTAGCCCCGACTTCTTATTGTGGGAATATCTTAAAAAAAATAGTCTATGTTAACAAATCCCAAACCCAGTTGAGGAAAAATATCAGGAACGAAATAAGGGAATTAAGTCGCACTCCACAGATTCTGCAACCCGCGCTGAATAATGTTTTGGAAAGAGAACAAATATGCGAAGTTGTAAACGGGCAAGATTTGAAAGAAATTATTTCTCATGAATAAAAATTGTTTGAATGGTGCCTTTCTTTAAAAGTTCCCAACGTCGTAGTCAAATTGTGTTAAAATCAAAGAAATATATCATCAAAAATAAATAATCTATTTAAGTTCCAAGCTATTCAGCTACTTTTTGGACAGGCTGTATATATATATATATACATATATATATATATATATATATATATATATATATAT
This sequence comes from Euprymna scolopes, assembly GCF_053919585.1. Classification (NCBI taxonomy): domain Eukaryota; kingdom Metazoa; phylum Mollusca; class Cephalopoda; order Sepiida; family Sepiolidae; genus Euprymna; species Euprymna scolopes. The sequence continues at coordinate 44,385,620 of NC_136501.1, forward strand.
ATATATATATATATATATATATATATATATCGCTGAATGTCTGTGGGTGTGTATGTGTGTGTGTGGCTGGTCACGAATAGTCTCCTATATGGTTGACTATTTTAAAAAACTGATTAAATATAATAATAGAAGATGTATCGAGACACAGGAATGGGTATGTTTGATCTGGCCGAACGGTGGTTCATTAAAATTGTGGGGTCTGCGTTCGCGCCTCGTCGACAATGTATGGAAATAAGAAATTTAAAAATTAAAAAAAAAAACGTTTGCAAGTGTTTTTGATATAGGTGTACATAAGAATACTTTAGTAAGTTTGTTTTAACTTAAATAGGGATGGTATAATAAAATTGTGGGGTCTGCGTTCGCGCCTGGCCTCCATAGAATGGAAATAGGCACACACTTTAATAAAGACTTTTTTTTTATATCTATCTGCGTAAGTATACTTTGATAATTATGTTTCAGTTTGAAAAAATATAGTATAATAAAATTATGGGGTGTTCGTTCGCACCTGACCTCCATAGAATGGAAATATGTCACAAAGTTTAACAAGGTTTTTTTTTAATATAGATCCACAGAATATTGTGATAATTGTTTCAGTGTGAACAGGCATGGTATATTAAATCATGGGGTTTATCTATTTTATTTTTACTTTCATCATATTTTGCTTTGGTCATTACACAGTCAACGACGGGTACTTTTGCTTGTATATATACATTAACATACTTTAATTTTTTTAAATTGAATATTTAAATGCTTATATCTTCCGTTCTATGGGACGATACTACATGAAAATTTGCAGGCATTTTGACGATTATAATTCTACTCTTTTGTTAAAATTTTTATATGGTAAAACAGGATTTATATTTGCAAATCTATAAAATATACCCAAATTTGCCTACATTTGTATATAGTGTCCTGGCAGACCAGCTTCAGTTTTGTGGTTCTGGTGGTCTCCCACGGTGCGTTCCACACACACACACACACACACACACACACACACACACACACATATATATATATATATATATATATACATATATATATATATATATGTATATATATATATATATACATATATATATATATATATATATATATATATATATATATATATATATATAAATTTGCATGGTTACGACACTGGATATGCTAATGTTTCAGACAAATGTTAAAGGCAGAAGTACTCGTTTTTTGTTGTTTTTTTTCTGGGGGGGGTGATTTCTTCTGTGGAAAGCAGCGATTTATGAAGTCGCCTGACGAAGACTTCTGGTTTTAACAGACAATTTGTCCGAAACATTAACATGTCCAGTCTCGCGACCATGTAAATGTGCTTATAATAATAAACATATATGTTGCTCGTCTTTAAATGAGCACTCTTAATAACCTCTTAAACACAGTAGTTATCACTAGAACTATGACATGACCATATTCCTTTCCTGTTTTTAATTCTCATGTGTATATCCATTGGTGTCTTATATGTGTTTTTTTATGTAGAGTTATGTGGTTCTCGGTTGATTAATTGTGTCTAACTGTGTCGGATATATACTCGAGAGTAAAACAATAAAAAGAATATGATGTTGTCATAGCCCTAGTTAACAATCTAGAGTACCTTTAACCTAGTATATATATATATGTGTGTGTGTTGTGTGTGTGAGTGTATGTATATAGTGTGTGAGTGTATGTATATACACAGAGTTTTATGAAGCGTCTAGTGTGGTTATTGGGCAATAGGTCGCATGTTCTGCATGCTCCTTAGTATAAGTTGCATGCTCTGTTTGTGCTTTCTCGCTTTCAGTGCTACCGCTGGCTAGCCCCGTGCGAATAGGGAAGCCGATTGCGTAAGTCTTCCCCTGCCAGTACACAGCCTCTCTAACACCAAGACCTCTGCTGTGCCTCCTCGTGGCCACACACGGTAGCTGGTTGCCTCGCGGCTCCAGGCTGAATAGCAGGGGACCTCGGAGCAGCAGGGGGCCCCAGAGATGTGAGTCCATGGCTCACCGACGTGTGGACACGCCCTGGTCTCACATCAACCCCTGCCCCACAGCCCAGTGGGTTATCCTTAGTTTGCATTGGGCTAGGGGAGTAAACCCCAACGAGAAAATCTGTGTTGGGGTGACACATTAGGCAAAGTCTGACAAACTGGACTCTTGGCATACTCCTGCAGCAGCCTGTCAGTCCAGTCGTCATGGTCTCTGCCTGCCACTGGAACCGCTGATGGTCAGCCAAGATAGTGGACTGTGGAGCGTGCACCCACTTTTCACTCAAATCATCACTGCACTAGTTTTGCCAATGCCGACTCTTTATTTCCCACACACTATTTTTTCCACCTACAAATACAAGTCCTCCGGCGATGGGGAAGGAGTGGTGGAGGCAGGCAAGGTTGTTGCTGGCAGCCTTTAGCTCCAACCCTTCACGTGAGGCGGCCTCGGGGTGATGGTCGCTGGATGGCTGGGACTGGAACTGCAGCCTCCTTCGGCAGCTCCCAGGGTGACTGGGCGGCACTTTTTAGGATCCACACCGCCCACCCTGAATTGGGAGGGGTCTAGAAAAGGTGACCCAAACAAGTGTTTGTTCCACTCTCCACGGACAGGTAGCCGAGCCTCGTCGTGGCAACTCATACCTCGGTCCTAATAATACTAAGAAGCTAATAATTGGCACTTGGAATGTGCGTACTCTTTTCGACCTTGAGAACAACTCAAGACCTAAACGGAGAACAGCTCTAATTGCATATGAGTTAAAGAAGTACACCATCGACATCGCTGCTCTCAATGAAACCCGATTCTCGGATGAGGGCTTCCTCACCGAGTCAGGAGAGGGATACAGCTTCTTCTGGAAGGGCCTGGATAAGGGTGGTCCTCGCATCCATGGAGGTGCGTTTGCCATCAAGACCAGGCTACTCAACAACATTCCCCAGAGCCCAACGGTCACAATGAGAGGCTAATAACTTGGCGTATCCCCTTATCAAATAAACGTCACGCTACCCTAGTCAATGTGTATGCACCAACCCTAGATTCAGCTGATGAATTGAAAGACCAATTTTATGCCCAACTCCATGAGATTATGCTGACAACCCCCAAAGAAGATAAGATCATTCTCCTTGGGGACTTCAATGCAAGAGTGGGCAGCAGTCACCATCTTTGGGAGAGAGTCCTAGGGCATCATGGAGTTGGAAAATGTAACGATAATGGGTTGCGTCTTTTAACATTCTGCTCCCAACATAATCTGTCCATCACAAATACCATGTTCCAGCTCCAAAACAAATTCAAGACCACCTGGATGCATCCTAGGTCCAGAATTTGGCACCCACTTGACTATGTTATTGTAAGACGTAATGACATGAAAGATGTGAGAATCACCAGAGCCATGAGGGGAGCAGATGGGTGGACAGATCATCGCCTTGTCCGCTCTATTTTCCTTCTTAAGATCCGGACCCCAGCTCTCAACAACATTACAACACGAGCTGCTCTACAAAACGAACTGGCTGAATGTCTTACCTTACCAACTCCTGCAGCAGATCCCATAACAACAGCTTTCTTAACTGAAAAATGGGAAAGCATCTTTGAAGTCCTCCTCAATACTGCCAAGGACATTTTGGGATTCTCAAGAAGAAAACATAGAGACTGGTTTGACGAGCAGTCTGATGGAATTCATCAACTAATTGAAGAAAAAAATCGGCAACAGCAAGCAGTGACTGCAAATCCAACTCCAGCATCACGGGCCAAGCTAGCCGAGCTTCGGCCAAAAGTACAACAGAAAACCCGAAGAATGCAAAATGAATGGTGTACCAATCTTGCAACTGAGATCCAAGGTTTAGCTGATATGGGGGACCAACATCAATTTTATAATGCCCTTAAGACAGCCTATGGGCCAAAGAACAATAGCCTCTGCCCAGTCCGTAGTGCTGATGGCTCCATACTCTATACTGAGAAGACTGCCATACTCAATCGGTGGGCTGAACACTACCAAGTCTTACTGAACAGGCAGAACCCTATCGACCCTACTTTTCTTGACCATCTTCCTGACCTTCCTGTAATTCAAGAACTGGATGTAATACCAACTATCCATGAAGTTAGCCGTGCAGTTAACAACCTCAAGAATAATAAAGCCACTGGCCCTGATGGCATACCAGCTGAGCTTCTTAAGCATGGCGGAGATGCCATTACCACTTGTCTCCATAACATCAGCCAAGATGTCTGGGAGTCAGGCTGCTGCCCACAACAATGGAAGGATGCAGATATCATCAGCATATATGAAAAGAAAGGTGACAGAAATATTTGTGGCAATAGTCAAGGCATTTTCCTCCTGTCAACCTCAGGGAAAGTTGTCACTAGAATTTTACTGTCTCGTATTATCGAACACATTGTCAATCAAGTCATACCTGAATCGCAGTGTGGCTTCAGACAGGAGCGCAGCACGATTGACATGGTCTTTGTTGCAAGACAGCTCCAGGAGAAAAGCGTCGAGCAACACCAAAATCTATATATGGTTTTTGTAGATCTCGCCAAGGCCTTTGACACTGTGAACCGTCCTTTGCTCTGGGAGGTACTCGTCAAATTTGGCTGCCCACCAATATTCCTGGGTGTCCTGAAGGCTTTCCATAATGGATCTATGGCTCGCGTCTCCAGTTCAGGACAAAAATCTGAGCCCTTCCTGGTAGAATCGGGTGTGAAGCAGGGATGCGTCATTGCGCCCATCTTGTTTACTCTTTTTCTTGCTGCGGTTTCCAATGTTGCCAAACAGCAAATCCATCCTGCTCATGGGATCCGCCTCTCATACCGGCTGGATGGCAACCTCTTCAACCTGCGTCGCCTCCATGCCAGATCACGTGTGACAGAAGAAGCAATCCATGAATTGCAATACGCTGACGACACAGCTCTGGTGAGTTCATCTGAAGAGGGTCTTCAGCGCACCATTAACACTATCTCCAACATTTACTCCCGAGCTGGTCTAGCCATCAACATCAACAAAACAGAGGCACTTAACATATGTGAACACCGTCAGGAACCACCAATGTTCACGATCAACCAACAGCCACTAAAAAAACACTCAAGAGTTTACTTATCTTGGCTCAGTGCTCACTGACTCCTGTGACCTAACAAGTGAGGTCCAACGGCGCATTGGTCTGTCTGCTGCAGCCTTTGGTAGACTCTCGCACAGAGTTTTTCTGAACCGTAACCTCACCACCAAGGTTTCTGTCTATAGAGCAATCTGTCTCTCCATCCTCTTGTATGGCAGCGAGTCATGGGTGCCTTATAGACGCCACCTGAAAAAGCTAGAAGCATTTCATACCAACTGCTTACAGCTTATACTAGGTTTAAAATGGTGGCACAGGGTGCCACACAATGAGATACGCAGGCGCACTCAAATGGACCCACTTGAAATAATTCTAACGCATAGACACCTTAGGTGGCTTGGTCACACCATCCGGATGCCAGCAGAAAGGCTCCCACGCAAGGTCCTCTACGGGGAACTTGCAGAGGGCAGACGCAACCCTGGGGGTCCACGTAAACGTTTCAAGGACCAACTAAAAACATCATTGAAAAAGTGTGGCATAGAATCCAACGCCATCGAACATGCTGCTGCTGATCGGAAAAAATGGCGAAACATCTGCCAAGAGGGCTTGGAAACTTTCACCTCCACCTATAACGACCGAGCAGAGCGAAGAAGACACCAAAGGCACGCGGCGCCGCGGGCAGACGGCGTCTTCCCTTGTGCTGCCTGCGGCCGTGTATGCAATTCACGAATTGGACTCCACAGTCACCAGCGAGTCCATCAGGCGTAATCTATCTGGGACTGTTAGGCATGGTGCAACGTCATCGTCGCCAGCGACGGACTACTGAAGAAGAAGAAGAAGAAGAAGAAGAAGAAGAAGAAGAAGAAGAAGTGTGTGTGTGTGTGTGTGTGAGTTATATATAATCGTTGAACGTCACTAATCAGCTAACAAGTGTGAAATTTATTTATTCCGACCGAGAAAACAGCAATATTTCCCTCTTTCTCAGAAATGATGCGTATGTAATATAAAAACTTAAGGACACCATAAGTGGGAGCTCTGAGGCTGCCGAAAGCCGAAAGTCCTTTTAATACTCTTTTATTATTAAAATAAATGTGTTATCTAGCAGACACGATCTTATTTGTCTGTGCATCTATTTACATATGTTCAACTGGAAACCGATTTTGACACAATTTCAATTTTAGTGGCACACCACCATTGATCGATTCAAATAGACATCAATCCAATGATGCACTAACCACTGAGGCATGTTTCCTCTTTGGTACCTTTCAATGAAACGTAGTGAAATTTGAACTTCCTGTCTAGTGTGTCGTCTGACTCTTTTTATCGTCAGCAACGTTCGCGGTAAATTTAATAAATACACATTGAGTTCCTTTTCTATTGACAATTAAGCAAATAAAGGCTAAAAGCAAAAATTAAAAAAAAAAGTAAGGTAATACTAACAAGAAATATTATTTTTAGATGTATAAACTTGACGGTGTTTTAATTATTTTAACATCTGTATCCACTCTAATATATAATTTTAAATTATTAATCTCTATCAATAATTTCCCCCACTCTTTATCTGTATCTAAACCTAAACGAAAATTACATGAGCAAAGCTTCTTTCTTAGAACTGCACGCCTATGGAATTGTCTTCCATTTTCCTTCTTCCCAGCTGATTGCAACATGGTTATCTTCAAGTCTAACGTAAACAATTTTTTGAGGAGCGGTTCCATATAAGTTAACAAATTTACTAAATTTCCATTACTAACGATTACTATATTATCCAATTTCTACTGTACACTCTTTAACCCTTATTTCGAGTGGCCTCAAGGCCTTGATAAGTGGTGATGTCTATGTAAAAAAACAATTAACGCCGGAGAAATAATACTTGTCAGTAATAACATACGTGTCAATAAGCAATCTAATTATACCGCGCTCTATACTGAAGTTAATAAATAAAACAGTCATTCTTGTGAATTTATATAAACAAAATGCTAAGATCAATACGTGTGCTGTTGGGTCAACTACAGAGTTCGAGCAAGATTGTTCGATTCAGAAAAAGTGAGGTAGAACGCCAGTTAAGTATTTAAAAATAATAAGGCTAAACTCCAGGTTGGTCGGTTGGTTGGTTGTTTTTGTTTTACGGCATATCAACCCTTTTCGGGTTATTTAATGCCGAATCCAAAGATTTTGAAGAAAAATCTTTTTAATAGAATATATTTGTTGTTTTCACGTCGGTTTCTATTTAACCCATCGTTGGGACCCAAACAGGTACTACCACTCCGGGTCAGAGTGGACCTAGGAGCAATGGTAATTAAAGGGTGAGTCCACACTCTCCAAATCCCACAACCTGGGGCCTCACCACTGGATATAGTTTAAGGTCATATCCAGGACCCCCATTGAGGGACTTTTACTCTCTGCAGGGGGGGGGGGCAGTCGACGTATTCTAATTCCCTACCGACAGGGCCCTAAACCCCAGGATTAGTTTCATTGTGCTCACTTCTCTCCTGTCTTGCTTTGTTTCCTCTACAGTTTCGGTGTAAATATTATTAGTACATGTTGCAGTATTTAATTTATTTTCTAATAAATTATTTCAGTCTTATGTTCAACAGTTACTGACAGATAGTTATGGATCGAAAGCTACGTCACTACCGCTGCCTAGTATTTCCTCTGTAGCTCCCGTCAATATAAGAAAAGTGATGGAGGAAGATTAAATGAAAGAACGACGGAGGAAATGTGAGAGAAAAGTCAATAAAGAAGGAGTAACTGTAATCGACTTTTACGATCAGTAAATCGATTAGTAATGCATTGTATAATGGGATCATACTAAGATTTAATGAAAAAATATATAATAATATATGCAATACTAAACTTTGCCATTGCGTTACTTTTAAGTAGTTTATCTCATGGAATGGCATTGGCAATCATCATGATAATGTCTTGAAATAAAGAGGAAACGTTGATAAAATACAATTTTTCGTTTTATCGTCTATTTTTCCATTTTCTATTACGATTATATGCATGCATATATATATATATATATATATATATTATTTAAGTATTATAGTAAATAATTATGTCAGCACTTTTAAGAAACTTATTTTTTTATCGTTGAGCACTTTCAATTGTAATAAGTCGGTCAACTTAGCTCCGATGCATAGATCATCATATAATGACTAGATCACTCTGACTGACGTTAAAAGCATTTAAAAAGAAAAAAAATGATTAAATTCAACTGTACCTCTCGCGTTTGATAGTAGCCGAATGTTTCGAGCTCGTGCTAATGAAGCCAGATATGACTTCTGTTGCCAGAGTTCGAATATCTCGACCGGCGTTAATCGTGACACCCTGCACTGATGATTCCCAAAAGGATGAAACACTAGTGTCTGTAGGTATATAATTATTATAGTATATATATATATATATATATATATATATATATATATATATATATATATATATATATATATATATATATATTGGCAGCAGTCATTATTGAAGTACGACTGATCAGACACGACAGAGTTATTCTTTTTTCCGAAATCTTTGGATATCTTTTCAATTCGCTGAGCGGTCTTTTTTATTTCAGCTGGAATATTGTGTATTATGGCGCCCAAAAGTTATTGTTCAGCCATATTCTTCTCAGGCGCGTTCTATCGGTGCATCAGATCGTGGTCAGGAGCGATTATTGTTGTTGTCGGTTTTTTTTCTTTTTCTTAGAGACAACAACAACAATCGCTCCTGACAACGAATATATATACATGGCGAAAGGGGTTTGTTAGCGTATTTTTTTTTTTTTTGCCAGTTACCACCTCTTACTTTAATATAATATCTTAACTAGTTTATACCTGGCATACACATGTTTGTTTTATGATAGGTTTTTCTTCATTTCATCAGCTTGATAACAAATACAACGGTGAATGACAAACCGCAAAGTTAAATGCTATTTTACCAGAATCCAATTTTTGAGAACAATAGTTTTTGTTTTAGCCAGTTCAAACACATAAATACCTTGAGTAAAATAAGAAAAATACAATCAGATATAATCGATCAATTAAATACGATCAATTTGATTATTCAAATATTTTCTTAAAATTTGCTTTATATTCTAACCTCCTTATGGTTAAATTAATTGGTTTGCTAAGAAAGTGTCACATTTCTCTCACACATGTTTCTCCGTGATAATTTATAATAGCCAGGTTCACAATGTTTAATGATTATCTATTTGGCTAAACATAAGATCCGCCACATTGAATGCCTACTGGGGAGAACTTGAATGCTTACAAGGCACTCTCGTAGACAGCCTAGAGTTACTCTGTAAAGGGGTTTATCAGGACAATACGACATTGTTATAATCCCCCCTATAAGAAAACCCTGGCTAAATATTCAAAATAATAAAGTATTCGAAATTCAAATAAAATCACCTACATATTAGTACTTTACATTTGCTTATCCGAGGAATTTTCCTACGATTTTCCATATAGTAACAACACCAACCTAGATACTTCATCAGACTAGATGAAATCTTGTACGTGAAACAAGTAAGATCAATCAACCCAAAGAAAGAGATAGCATGAAATAGTTATCTGTTCAATAAATTAGGAGAACATTAATAACCCTAACTCCTTTACTAAATAAACTTGGATAAACGAAAATCTTTATGGGATATTAAAATGTGTGTAAAGATCAAGTGGTAATTCCATGAAAAGTTCTTTGATTTTCCAGAATTTCGCATGAAGTAAAATGAAACAAAATGGATACGATTTTAAAATTAATCTTAATAAGGTTGTAACGTAATCGTTAATATTCTTCAACATGTACGCCATAATCACATTAACACACCGGTTGCCGTCAGATATCCGAAGTTAAGCAATGTTGAGCCTGGTTAGTGCAAGATGGGTGACCATTTCGGAATTCTAGGCGCTGTATGTGCTTTCCGCTTATCTCGGCATTGTTTCCAGTCGTTCTGAACCCACACTTGCCACTGGTATTCAACAATGTCGATTCAGGAGAGGCATGGTTGGAAATTGCACAACTCTTGCCACAAAAAATTTCACGCGCAGGCACCCTTACCGTGGGTATCCATAGTCTGTCAAGACTGAAGGAAGCCAACTTTCTTCAACAGCCTAGTTACATTTTAACACTTGTACCCACACGTCGCATGCAGAGACAATACGAAGAAAACAAATAAAAAAATGAAATCAAACTCGGCATTTTTCAGTGTTAACAAAAGGTATTTATTGCAGGTACTTTCTAACAATGCATTGCATATTGTTTTAAAAGTCTCTCATTCCCCCAAAACATTAACCTCATGTAATAGTGGCAATATGCTTTATTATGATTTTAAAAAGTGCTGTATCGGTTCTTGAAAACGAAGTTTTGATCAGCAAGATTTTACATTTATATAGTACTAGCGAGGGGTACCCGGCGTTGCCCGGGTGTTTGGAGGTGTGTGGGGGTGTTTAAAAAAAGTAAGTATGAGGATCGAACCCGAACCCTTGAGGCAAAGTTTTAAATTAAAGTGTGAAAAAAAGTGCAATGTTAACCATTGCCCCACCGCGAGATGCTAACGGAAAAACGTTTGAATTTATTTAATTAGTTGGATTTAGCAGGTGACCGTTTTAAATGAGATCACGTTTTGACTGCCGGATAGTATTCATTTACTGCTGAACGCTTTTTTCCCCCGAATATGTTAGTGGAAAAAGACTAACCCACATGCGGCGAGCGACAAATCTTGAATATTTATCTTCCCGAAATCGAGCAAATTAAATAGACAGGCGAGCTTCGTTGTTAACTGTGAGATATTACGATTTGTATATGATATAAAAAGTTTTAAAAAGTTGTGAACCGACCGCTTCTCTGAAAGAAGCCTTTTGTAGACACACAGAAAAAGCGAACACACACACATACATACATTTTTGCTTTTATATTTTTAGATAATATACTTCAACTCATTTAATTACTTACCGAATGAATATGTGGGTTTTAACATATTTCATTATGACCTTGCGTTATCTATTTTTTCTCGTTCTCACGTTTCCACATTGTGTAATCGAACATCTTTGGCATCACTCTCGTAAGTTTTGCTGACACATACATAACCAACAGATTTTTAAAAAAATATTTTAAAAAGATTCTTAATGTATTTACTATCGAGGTTTAAAAGAAAAATGTATCTTGAATATCAATGGTGCGCGAAATTTTTAAACAGCGCAATAAAAAGTATACATCCATTATAAATTGTCATCTTTGACAGATGTACCAACTTACCTACCTCGGCTGAACGTTTTGAAGCTAAGAAGTTTAGATTGCTTCAAAGACTAAAACTGACTATCTTGTCAATTTCAGACGGAAACACAATAGACGTAAATTGTAATAGGATAGACACAGTAATTACAATTCTCCTATCGTTTCAAGTATAAATATCAACAATGTATTAAGTACTAGCATTCCTGAATATATATAATCGATCATGGTCATAGCTACTTATGTTTGAGTCTGCGCGGAATGGTGCTCTAAACAGCAACATTCATTTCAATAGCGCTCCAGTCATATAAAAGAACCTACATTTGATTGTATATGCCGTGCCTTTCTACTCACATAATAATAGCTTTAATGAAAGTTTAAAATGTAGCGAGGTTGAATTGTGCTCTAAACAGAGGCAATAATGTGGAATGCGCCCGTGTCATATCAAACAAACGTAATCTGAATTTCATAAACCGGGCCTTTCAGCTTGTGTGGTAATAAAATGTCTTAAATGCTCTTGTGATGATAGGCTATCTAAAAGCGTTAACTTTAGTCAAAATCACATGTTCCTTCGTTATACGGATTTTTTTGATTATGTATTATCGATACATATTAACGACATTCCGATGCAAAATCTATCTATAAATACAGTGAGGTATATTTGTGTTAAATTGCAAAACACTCGGCCCAGCCGTTTAGGAATCCATTAGGAACGAACTAAAGCACACCCACATAAACTCCTCTCATATAATAGGAGAGATATTCTCATTCTGAACAAATAAAATTGACTGTGGTTTCATTTGTAATTTTTATGATTTCATACACATGCGTAAGTTCACTAAAACTATTTATTTATTATTTATTTATGTGTGTGTATTCGGTTCTATTGGGTTCGTTTTACATTCAAATACAATCCGGACACATCTTCATAATGATCTATAACTAGCGGGGCTACCCGGCGTTCTTCGGGGCCGTATAAACAATGAGAAAATTGAATTTGGTTTTGTAATATATTTGCTATTCTTATGAGAGAGGAATTTTGTATGTTTATGTATCATTTGTTATTTCGAGCAAAAGAATATTTTACCTACATAATGCAGGTATTATGCATATGAAATAATTGTATCTTACCTAGGGTAGGTCATTTATAGCATGTATATGAAAGAACGAGTAATATACAACACATTTATCTCATCAAATTCCAAGCAGTGCCATGTATTTTACTAATATATATTCTCGCCTATTTCATTCAATCCCGGGCAACGCTGGGTGTTTTGCTAGTATATATCTCAATCAATCTCATTAAATCCTGGGTGACGCAAAGTATTCTGTTAGTATATATTTCAATCAATCTAATTCAATCCAAGGCAACGCCAAGTATTCTGCTAGTATATATTTGCATCTATCTCATTACATCCCAGACGACCGTGTATTCTGCTTGCATACATTTGCATGTATCTCATTGAATCTGTACGTATATATGTGGACGTATCTCGTTAAATCCCATAATTCTTGGATTGTTACAAATTTCGATAATTTAACCCACATTATCGCTCACCTGTCTAATATAATCACTTTGAGACATTGTTTTGGCTGAATTTTTATTACAAACACATTATCCAAATAACTCACATTTCATCCTTTATTATAATTTGTGGATATGTTACTAATTTCAACAACCATGTCACATGATTTAACTTACATTATCGCCGCCACTCTTACTAAAATAAAAACTTTGATTCATAAGCTATGATATGTTACTAATTTCGACTCTCACTTTTCATGAGTAAATCCATATTATCGCCCCCTTCTATCACAAAAATAATAACTTTTAGACATTGTATGGCTGGTTATTTCATTACAACCCCACCAAAGAAGTAAGTCACATTATATCATTTTTCATAATTCTTGGATATGTTACTAATTTAGACACTTATGTTTAATGAAGTAACCAAAATAATCGCGACCTCTTACTAAAATAATTACTTCAATACATTGTCTACTTCATTACGAATACACCAATCAAATAACTCACATTTCCCCATTTTCCATTATTTTTGGATATGTTGCTAATTTCAAATTACCTTGGATTTATTTTATGTAATGTAGATTTTGTTGTAATTTAAAAAAATTATCTTTCATCTAGCAATTAATGATATTGATATAAAATGTTCAATGATCTTTTTAAGTGCAGCAGAATGTGCATTAAATACAATAGATCCGAGGTATTTTTTTTATTCAATCTAAATTAAATTTTTATACCTTACTTTGTAAAATTTATAAAAGTGCACTTTGAAGATAAATAAATTTAAAATTGAATCTTGTACCTTTATTTATAAAACCTATAGTAAAAACATTTTGTTGAACAATTTTCATGCCTTGGATGAAATGCTTTTCTAACTTGTATAACTGATTGGTATTATTCAGAAATAAACTTGGGGATAATAATTTGTGGTTTTCGGTTTGGATCGAAGTGTACGCCGAAAGCAAAAAGCTTAATTATCATTCCAGCTACGACTATAAACAACCGTTTATTAATGCGACCTCCGAGTTTTGCATTACTCGATTATTATAGCCAAAACCACCCACATATTTAAGACAAATAAGGATCCATTTCCAGAGATATTGAATGGTGTATTTTCTTGCAATTGTAATATACAAATATCGCAATATAGTAAATTCAATGGGTGATAGAAAGGTTAAATCAAAAAGTTGCTCGTAAGTTCACAACAATCGCATGATCAGACGTGGCGAATAAGCAAATACGATTTTCCTCTTTTTAGTTAACGGCGGTCGGTGTTATTTTTATTTATTTATTTTATTTTGCTAGCTGCCCCATATATGGAGTGAGCTTTGAGTAATTTACATCTATACACTGTAATGATAAATTTAAAAATAACATACAAAATTGGGAAACATTACCTGATTCTATGTTATCATCATTTACTCGACGTGCAAGGCGACATAGCAACGAAGGAGAAAAAGAGGACGAAATACTGCGACGTGTCAATAAAGCAACTATGTAATGTGCCGCCTTATTAATAATCCTCAGAGATCGAATAATCTCTCTCGTGCAATGCTACACAATTGCTAGTGAGACGTACATTTGGCACGAGTTATTATAAACCTGTTCTTCCTGGAATGTTTATTAGAATGTTTATGGACGAACTTCGTCATAAAATGATGACAGTTTTACACTCGCAAAATTAATAGCCGAAGAGTTATGTATTAACGCACCGCTTGACAGGAACAAGCACACAGATCCGGCTGCACTAATATACATAACACATTACACGTTTAACGTAATAGATGATTCGCGCTGAATTCAATTAGATTCGTAATTAAGTGTAGCCATCTTCTTTATCCTGTGATGTACCTATATTATCGAAATATTGCAGGGAAAGCTATTACGAAAATTAAGCCTTACTGGAATTTTAAATTATCTATATAAATAAAGCAGTATACTTATGTATGTGTCTGTGTAAACATATTTAAGCAGTAAACTCTTAAACTACTCATCAAATATTAAATCTTAAATTAACAGGAAATAGGAATAATCACCGAGGATGGTTTATAACGAGTAAAAACTTTGTTTGGATTGATGAAAAACGCATACAAAAATATGTCGGAAAGTTGAAATGCAAAATGTTCATTGCCGCTTTCCCACATATATTATTATTTTGTGCATGCGCAAATTCATTGATAGCTTGAAGTGATTTAATTTTAAATCTTTCGTACCTGTCTGTTGATTGCACAAACGATACGGAATGAGGCTGGAAAGCTAAATGTTTTGGTTTCGATTCGCACTGATGACACCCAAGTTATTTTCTTTTAAACTTTAGAAGCATTACTATATATATATATATATATATATATATATATATATATATATATATATATATATATATATATATATATATATATTCGGTTCAGGTTTGAGATGTTAAAAATTCGGGATTAATGAAGACAACGAGGTTGTTATAAAGTGCTCAATAAAGAGAGCAAAATATGTTTTTATTCATTATTTGAAGGGTAAACAGTTACATATGGTCGCTACAAATAGCCGTCTGTTTCAGTCAATGAGACTTCCACAAGCGACCCAGAACCCCTCGACGCCACAAAGAAAATGGAAAAACTGAAAGAAATTGAAAGAAAGAAAAATGGTACGACGATAGTGTTCATATATATATATATATATATATATATATATATATATATATATATATATATATGATGGACACTTTCGTCGTTCGACGTATGAGCTTTCGGAAATCCACACAGATTATGTGTTTATAGTTGTGAAGCCTTGTGTAGAACAATTAACACTCTTTGGTATTCCTGCAAACAAGAGAAACGACCACAAAATTCTGAAATAAAATAAACTTAAATTAAACCAGATAATACTGGATGTCCATTTTAAAGTGTATATGATTGAAAATGGAAACATATCTTTAAATAATGTTTGCACATCAGTAAATTTAAATTACTTTTATGTTTTTAATAACTAAAACTTCCGTTATCAATTTTATTAATCTGCACTGCATCACGAAAATCATGGTAGAATAAAGACATGATTTTCAAGTTTCATTAAAAAAAAACATGTTAATGTGAGTTAATAAACGTTTATTTCTCCAGTTATTTTCACACAAGTGTTCCTATGTTCATATGGCGTGTTTGACGGATGTCTATAAGCCTCTCAGGAACCCTTATTACCTTTGGATGACCGTTGATGTCATTACAACATTCGCCGTTAATCTGAAAAGCCATCACTCAAAATGACAAAATACTACAAAAAGAATGATAAATCGAAGACTACATAAGAGATCCCTCTTCATAATGACCTGTGGGCAAATTAGGGAGCTGAATCAATTAAAGCAGGCATAGATGCACATGTTCCACGCGGGAACTTTGTAGCAAACCCAACTCTTAGAAATGCTTCGCTTCAACATGCACACCTGCTATTGCGCACAAGCATCAAGCTTTCCAGCATTCAACTCTCATAAAAAATAAAAATACAAAAACATGTACAGCATTTTAAGAAAAAATTATGTTGCTGTATCGCGAAGATTTAGTTGAAGAAATTGGAACTCGCAATATCTGGAAATCTATAATAGTGTGGCAAAAAATGAGTCATTTACTATTCTCCGCTATCCAACCACAGTTGCCGCGTTTGTGCAGCTTACAGAAAAGCTAATTTTCCCACGTGTAGTTTGCCTTGAACTACATCGTTAATTCCACAAACGACTCCATCCAAAAATTTCTACTGCAGATAGAAGACGGACTATCATCTGATCACCATTCCTTCAAATGTTAGATATAGCATAACATAAAGCTGATATCAAAAGCATGTGGATCTGGTCTTATTTCTGTTGACAACAAAATACTTTGCTAAAATAACCCCTGTCCTATGAAAAACCAAAAAAAAATACTTTGTCGAGCTTTCTTCTCATGCTGTTACAGAGGGAATAGAGTTGCAGGTAGCAGAGGTTGCCGGTGGGATTGTGAAGATGAGTCAAAGTATAGTCGGTCAAATCCTGGGTTGACAGCGATCCTGGATTCAGGTGCCACGGGAATCACGTCAAAGAAGTCGAAATAGGGAACTTAGAACCTTCAGGGATTAGGTCACAGGGACATTGCAGGCAATGCGTGGTGGAATAATCTTGACGTCATCTGTGCCAATAAAATAGAGGCAGAAGACAATGACCAGAAAATGAGAGAGAAGCGACCACGGGCAGGACAAGTTGACACATTATCTCTCTGTCATTCTGCAAACATACACTTCGCGCCTCTTCCTTGCTGTCAGCATTGCCACTAGAAAATAAACATTGTCAAATAATTTCTTCGTGTTACGTATTATTTTAAAAGTGCAAGAGGTTTTTTTGTGTTTATATTTGTTATGAATGGGTGCCTAAGTTGTACAGATTTCAAACAAACCCTCGATTAGTGATCTGGCTAATTTTGGGGATTACACAACATTATAACTGAAAAACTACCTGTCTTCTTCTAGTATTCATAAGATATGGTGAACAAAATTAACGAATATTAACGTGCAAGATTATCTCATCAGTCTCCTACAACTCCTCACTAAAATATATGCATTATCAATCAAGCAGTAGTCCATCATCTTGCTAATGCTAACCTTTTTCTGACTAACAGTATGAATTTAAGCAAGTACATTCTGCTGTAGACATCCTTACGATTTTGTTGTTTAATCCACCCAGCGCGGTGGTAGCCGGGATTGAACTCACT